>NC_041220.1:86134359-86175318 GCF_002837175.3 Physeter macrocephalus | reverse complement strand
GCAACGGGGAGAGGCCACAGCAGTGAGAGGCCCGCGTACCGCAAAAATAAATAAATAAATAAATAAATAAATAAATAATAAAAATAAAATAAATAAAAACAAACATCACTATGTGATTCTTAATGTGGCATTAAACTTGGGTTTCCTTATAACTTCAGACAGCTTGGCAATATGTACACAGGCTTCAAATGATGGGGGGCAGGTAAGAAAGATTCCACTATAACAATCTCAAGAATAGAGGCAAAATCAATAAAGTAAAATTAGGAGGCCTATATTTATATAAACTGTGGTGTTTTGTCAACGTTTTTGCAGCCAGAGATTTTAAAAAGTCAAATAGCCATTCAAATGTTTGATGAGAAAATCTAGACTAAAAATTTTAATATTTGTTATCCTCAAGTGTGCAATTTTCCAGCTTAATTATTTTCTCCTACCAATGGCCTGAAAGATTTTAGCAATGAATTCATAACTAGAAAAAATAGTTTTGTCTTTGAGAGATTGAATTGTCACAGTAAGAAAGTAAGATATAAAAGGTACTGGGAAAAAAATATGTTCTGCTCTCCAGGTTCATCCATCTAGAATGCAATTCACATTCCAGTGACTGAATAAAATTGTATTTCTTTAGCCACATCTACACAACCAAAGCTTGAGAAGGATGCCTGCCTGTATCATATGACCTACTCGGTAAAGAGGTCATTATGGCCTTAACGGAAAGCTGTATATCCCATCTTCACACAAGGGGCTTTAACCATAAGGTAAAAACATTGAGGTTACAACATCATTGTAGTAATTACATGAACAGTACTAACTTGTTGGAAAAGAGGAATTATGGAGCCAAATTAATACATTCAGTATTTATTAATTCAAAAATACACCAATAGTGTGCTTTTTTGCTTTTTGTCCAGGCAATGGGGGTAAAACACTAAAAACATTTGTCCAAAGCTTTCAGATTATGAACGAAATGTAAGATATTTTACCTGAATAAAACTTAAATTTGTAATACAAAGTCAACAATTACAGGAACAAACAACTTCATTTATTTCACTCAGTTTCTAAAATCTCTATAGTTCTTGCACTTACTTTTGTAGCCTACTTCCATCCACTCTATAACAGAGGTCAGTGCTAAAAAAATCAATATTGTCAATTATCACAATTAGGAAAAATAAATTATCAGCATGGCTGTCACATTCTTTGTATTTTTTCCAGGCCTTAGCCAGATAAATAATTGCAAATATGTATATAAAAGCTTTCTGAAACCCAATCACTTAATATGGCTACATATAGATTTAAAACTTAAACTTAAAACTTAGAAATATAGTCCAAATAGAAATAAACATTCTAATTCTCTAGCATCAGTTAGCATGTTATGTCCTAGACCTATTTATTCTTCTTTGTGTGCCAACTAAAGTATAACAACTCTTAGGACAACGACTAGTTTTTATTTATCCCCTTAGGGACTATGATTTATTACAACATAGTGTACACTTTATATTTGGGATGGATGAGTTCATTTTCTTATTCTCTTTTAAAATCATACGTTTTAATACTTCAGCTATGTTTGTGTCACTTTCCAATTACTAACTTTAAGGAAATTATTATACATCAATTATGGAATATACCTGGACAAATATGAACTAGCTATATTGTGTTCAAAAAATCTTTCACAATAAATCAATTCCTATTTCAAGAAATCCCCAACTTTCTAAATGTTGCATTATTCCTAAATAAATTAATAAGAAGATTCAGCAGCAGGAATATTCCAAACATTGTGCACCTGCTTCCAAACTAAAGCAGAAATATTTTACACCATCCCTGTCCTAATAATGAGAGTTTTACATTACTATATTTTATCTTTTTAATTGTAATTCTAGCAGAAACTATGGCCTCTGCTGAGTATGGACTTTGAATTCACCCAGGTTCAGCTGGATTCAATCCTAGTAACCCGGAAGAAACTAGCACTTCAAATAAATAAAAGAAACTAAATTTTCACTTAAACTCACCTGTGTGCACAGAAGCCACTTTTCCCCCTGTTAAGCAAAAATTTCTATGAGTTGACAGGTATATCACCAAGAGCCTCAGATACTTCAAAGACTGAGCTCACAACTTATAGGACCTTTGAAAAATCTTTATGTTTGAGTATCAGAACATCTGATTTCATCAATGTCTGGTCATATAATTTAATGTAAATATCTTGGAGTGTCTGTTCCACTGCTGAAAACAACAAAACTATAAATTATAAAAACTTAAAGCTGAACTACGGAATATATATATGATTTGTCACTCATTTTTAAAATAAACGTAAAAAGAAATTTTGGATAAGAGAAAAACAAACTAAAAGAAAATATAAAAATATTTAAATGCTTGATTTCACATTATTTCATACAAAATTAAGTTTATATCTAATTTATTAATACACAGACGATAGGCTATTGAAAAGTTGAAGAGCCTATGCAAAAACTATCTCTAATAGCTGTTCATTAGAATTATCTGGGAAACTTCTAGAGCCATTCTATTGCTTTTAATAGACATTCTATTCTGAAGCTTCTGATAGACATTCTATTGATGTCTGGGCTTTACCTTCAGAGACTTTGATTTGATTGGTCTTAGTGGTCTGGATATCTGTGGATTAAAAAAAATTCCAGGTCAAACAGTAGAAAGTTTTAGTTATGCAAGAAGAATAAGTTCGGGGGATCTAATATGCAGCAAGGTGACCGTTAACAATACTGTACTGTATACATAAAATCTGCTGAGAGTAGGTCTTAAGTGTTCTCACAACAACAACAAGAAAAAAAAGGAAATAAAATGGTAACTATGTGAGGCGATAGGTATGTTAATTAGCTTGACTGTGGTATCATTTCACAATGTATGAAAATATCAAAGCTTCAGGTTGTATACATCAAATATATAAAATTCCTGTTTGTCAATTAAACCTCAATAAAGCTTGAAAAAAGGGAGTGAAAACCTCCCAGCTGATTCGAATTTATAGTCAGTGTCGAGAACTATGGTTTAGAAATAAGACCAACTAAAGCAAAGCAAATTATTCTAATAACCATTCTTTACAAATGATGTCACATTTCTATTTAATAGAATTATCATGCTGTGTTTTTTGACTGGAAACTTCCATAACATGTATACTGGTTGCTTCATTTAATTTTAATGTTATTACTATTATACTTATTATAAAATTATTTCAGTTTACAAAGAAGGAAAAAAGAGATATTTGATGAATTCCTAATATATTTGGGTATACATGGAGCAAAATATTTTTTCCAATTTTTATACTTATTTAAATTGATCTTCTAAACTTTGTGTGTACTATATTAACATTTTCTTTATCAAAAATAAAAATAATAAACAAGAACTGAAATTTGCAAACATAATCAATAAACAATAGTCAATCAAAACTGTATTTATTATTAAGCATAACTGTAATGAGAAATGCCAATTTCCCCCTTGAACTGAGTAATTTAACTGTGAAAATAAACTACTTTTACTGGGTAACCACAAAGTTCCTACTTCACTCTGTACTATGAAATGCTACCAAAAAGGAGTGTAGTTTTAGATAACAGTCCTTGAAGCTAAGAGGCAAAATGTACTTTTATAACTTGTGTATTTTTTTGCCAATTACATTTTCAGTTCATTTTCATTTCTAATAGTCGTGGTATTCTGAATATGAAGACTGAATGCCTGTTACTTGAATATATTTAGCTCAGTATCTTATTATGGCGCATTTTACATTGAAATATCTTGATAATTAAAGTTTTATGGAAAATTTCTTAAATTTATTAACTACATTATCACTTTATGTACATTTTAATTTACAACCTGAATTAGTAGCTTGTACTACTGTCATTAAGAAAAAAAAAATAGTAGAAATTATAGACTGTATGAGTTGATGTAAGCATTTTTGTTAGCCCTGAAGCAGTTCTGATAGTTTTATTGTCTTAATCAACTTAGTCAACTCTGTTTATTGCTCTTTGGAGGTGGCAGTTTTGAACACATGCTGGGATGTTGGTTCACTGCTGCCAAATTAAAAATGATAATTCTCATGCATGAAATAACTGTATGGACTAATGATCAAATATCTTTGTAATGTGAGCCAATGTTGCAATAGGTGGCCAAACAATTATACACCATAACAGAATATATTCCTAGAGTAAAGAAAAATAAGTAAATAAAGACACTCATGATATAATCAAAGCAAAGGCATTAGGAAGAGAGAAAAAATATGTACATATATATTTTTCTATATGTATCAATAATTATACACACCGAAGATTTAATATTGTATTATAAATAATAAAAATAAAACTGTTGCAAGGTAGGGGGACCCCTTCCAGGACCCGAGAGTGGGCTCTTGTCTAACACTTGGAAATGAACTGTCCGAGGAGACACATGTGCTGACAAAGCAAGAAATTTTATTGGGAAGGGGCACCTGGGAGGAGAGCAGGAGGGTAAGGGAACCCAGGAGGACTGCTCTGCCATGTGGTTTGCAGTCTCGGGTTTTATGGTGGTGATGGGATTAGTTTCCGGGTTGTGTCTGGCCAATCATTCTGACTCAGGGTCCTTTCTGGTGGCAGCGCAACTGCTCAGCTAAGATGGATTCTAGCTAGGAGGATTCTGGGAGGTTGGTAGGACATGTGGACTGGCGTCTCCTCTCTCCTTTTGACCTTTCTTGTATTCTTCTGGTTGCTGGTGGCTTGTTAGTTCCATGTTCCTTACCAGGATCTCCTGTGTAAAATAACTCATGCAAATTGTAACTGCCTTTGCCTCACCAGGGAGAGTGGTTTCAGTCAGTGTTTCCCCTAACAACTCCCCCCTGAGAGACTTCATAATCAAGATACTTCTTGGTTGGGCTTCCCTGGTGGTGTAGTGGTTAAGAATCCACCTGCTAATGCAGAGGACATGGGTTCGAGCCCTGGTCCGGAAAGATCCCACACGCCATGGAGCAACTAAGCCCGTGCGCCACCACTACTGAGCATGTGCTCTAGAGCTGGTGAGCCACAACTACTGAAGCCTGAGTGCCTAGAGCCTGCGCACTGCAACAAGAGAAGCCACCGCAATAAGGAGCCTGCGCCCTGCAACGAAGAGTAACCCTCCCTCGCTGCAACTAGAGAAAGCCCACATGCAGCAATGAAGACCCAAAATAGCCAAAAATAAAATAAATTTACATATTTAAAAAAATTTTTAAAAAAAGATACTTCTTGGGAATTGGGGCGGAGGTCTCTTTCTTCCATAACTACTTCCTGCTGAGAGTGGGTGTAGTCCTGCCTCATAGAGAAGTCTCTCTCCACTTGATCAAAATTTAGGGTGAGGGCTGCAAGATGTGTGACTTTCAGCAATACAAGGACTTGTCTGAAATCACACCCATAGTGTCACCTAGTTATTTCCTTGGATGACTGAACCATAGCTACTCCATTTTGACTTTTAATTGTAATTTTCTCCTTAATAGCCAAAGCAAATGTCACCATTAATGATGTTAGTATTTTTCTAGGTATGAGAAAATGCAAGAGTTTGGGCTCATAAAATCTTCTCCTGAAAATATCTCACTATCTGAAGGCCTGTTCTACCGGGTTTTCTCAGAGCACAGGGTGTCTTATTCCTGATCTCCACCCTAAATCCCTTACAGGGGGTGTTGAAGGTCAGTGGCAGCAGTGACCATTGACTTAATACTTGCAGAGGCAGATGGCAATTTTCAGTTGGCAGAGCCCCTTCAAGGTCATGAATTTGACCATGGTTTGGGGGGTGTTTCATGACCATTTCATCCCACGGTGCTAGGAATGCTTATTTCCAGGTCTGGCAAAGATTTCACTGACAGGACACTCAATGTGCTGCTATTATTGGACTAGGCCTTACGAGTAGGCAAAATGTCTCAGGATCACCTGTCTAATCTAGTCTCTTATGGTCCAGGAAAATATTCCCTCTTGTTGCTTCTTCCCATATCTAGACTTACACTATTACATTATTGATCTTATATGGTACTGTATATCATCATTTTATCAGAGGCTCAGTCACACATTTGTTAATACAAGAAACAACAATTTTGTAAAACAGGAAATATAAAAAAACAATATAGCTAGCAGATTAATAAGGTCATAAGCAAGAATATAAGTCAAGAACTTCCATTAGGTTCAGGCTAGTATATCCCACATTTTCTGACTTAGTCTGTTCTGTACCAATCCTTATCTTTAAGGGAAATTATATATTGGCATTTTCCATAAGGCACCCAGCCCAGTTTCCTAGTATTACTAGACTGACTATCCTTAGTATGATTTAATTTTTCCCAACATAGAGACGCCTTTAAACTTAAATTACCATAGCTTGGTATTAACTACATAAATCCATCCCATGATTGTGGGAGGTCTTGTTCCTTGGTTAAAACTTTGCTTGTTGCTCTGATTGAGCTTGAGTAATTGAAGAAAACTCATATTTATGGGCAGGATCAGAGCAGGAATTATTAATTGGCCAGGTGAGGGGATTCCACCTAGTAATATAAATAGTTACCTGAACATGACTATAATTTTTCTTTTAAAGTAAATTTCCTCAGGGCCAACCAGTTAGAGCCTTGGAGTGGAGAAATTCACGAAGGTAACCCAGAAATACTAGACACAGGTAACTGGCCACAAAACCAACAATTGGATTGATTTTAAAACTAGCATAGGATCGTGCTCATGACAGGAAAACATTTGATTCATATGCAAGGGTCCAAGAAGTCAAGAAAACATTATAAATGATCATATGAGTCAGGTAGAGGATCTTGGGCAAGCTGACTACTTCTGATGTTGTCTTCTTCTCATCCTCATGTGAGTGCAGTTTCTCCTCTGAGCGTTGTTTTAAGGTGAGTTTGAGGCCAGCCGTCCTTTCTACAGGCCAGTCCAGTTCAGGGGCCTTTGTGAGTGGAAATTAATCCAAGGGTCAATTCCCTTCAGTTTCACTGTGCATGAGCTAGTTAAAAGTACCTGACAAGGGTCCTTTGGTTCAAGTTGGAGATAGTTTTTTAAATTATGTCTTTTCTAGTATGCATAATCTCCCGGTTGTAGGTCGTGGGGCATCTGATCTTCATCCAAAGATAGATTACTGAGATAATCTTCAGAAACAAATTTAGAGTGTCCTTCAATTAACCTTTACATTAATATAACATAACAACAAAGAACTATCTGGGAGATGAGTCTTAGTAAATACAGATCTCTTAACAAAACTGGGTTTTAACATTCTTTGAAACATAATATTTTTCTCTCTAAAATTACCCTCTTTTCTACCAAAAGTAACAAAATTAAGACTAATTTGTTTGCAAAATAAGTCTGGTCTCAATAATTGGCCTGATGATTTATATAACTGTAATTGATCATAGACGTTTGACTTGCTGAAACTCTTTGGACTTTTAAAAGATGTCTCAGGGCTAGGAAAGTCACACCAAGGGCTTCTCACAGATTTTTGCGTAACAGATGTAGGTGAATTCCTCCCTTTCGATGTCTCCAAAATACCTTGGGATTTCTGTACCTGCTAGTATGGTAGCCTTCCTAATTTATCTGACAAGGCTCCTGGGAACCTAAGAGTTTCCAATCTCTGGAGGGAGCAGATAGAGAGAAAAAGATAAATGCTTCAATTCTGCTTACAAAAGTATAATTTACCAAATTTCTGTAAGTCACAATTAGTTTGAGGGGAAGGTTTCCACATACTTGGAAAAAACAGATTTAAACTGGTAATTTTTCAGATAGAAATCATAAAAATTATAACATATTCACCAGTTCACTCAGTCTTATGTAACTAATCCTTTTTGTTAACACCTTTATGAAACCATCAGTTTTTTCATTAGAAATCTTCAGTTTCTTACCCAGTTCAGCATTACAGTCTGAAAGTCAGAAACTTTTATATATTCTAAAGTCCTTTCTATAAATCTTCTTGAAGAAGAAGCATTTTTGCAAAGGCATTAGAGTGAAACTGTAACTGTCTATAATGACAAAAGACTTAAGAAGGCACATTTAAATCTGATTACAATGCAATTGACAAAGAAACTTTGTTACTGCTGTTACATACAACAGTTTAAGATAATAACTAGAATTATGACTGATAACATTTTACCAGGACATATTGGAATTTCAGGAACTCCGTATAATTTCTAGGATATCTATATTAGTAACATTTACCATACTAGATAACCTAAGAAAATTTATTACTCGTTTGACAATACTTCCCATGTAATTTAACATACCAAATGAACTTAATTAGTTTAATATTTCTCTTTGAAATGTTTCAGGGGCTCTTTGAAGCAGCCCAAAGTTAGCTAGAGGTCAAAAGGACTTCATTATAATTTGATTTAGGAAGTTTTGTCAAAAAAATATCAAAAAGGGTTTCAAACAGATAGGATGACAGGTCACTGTGAAATAATAGTTATTCACTTAGCCAAAGTAACAATAACTATTTCAAAGGCAAATGCAAAACAGATCACTTAAAAGGTAAAGAGGGCTTCCCTGGTGGCGCAGTGGTTGAGAGTCCGCCTGCTGATGCAGGGGACACGGGTTCGTGCCCCGGTCTGGGAAGATCCCACATGCCGCTGAGCGGCTGGGCCCGTGAGCCATGGCCGCTGAGCCTGCGCGTCCGGAGCCTGTGCTCCGCAGCGGGAGAGGCCACAGCAGTGAGAGGCCCGCGTACCACAAAAAAAAAAAAAAAAAAAAAAAACGTAGAGAAACTTGAAATCTGTTATCAAACACAATTCAACATTTTAAGAAATCTTGTCCTCCTAAGAGAGAGAAAAGCCAAATTCAAGTTTTGCAACCGCTTGCTTTTAAAATTCCGTTACTCAATTAAATTTATTTTAAACTTAGTCAATCCTGACCATGCACAGAACTCTTTTCTCAGGGTCCACTTTCCACAAACATTTTTATCACTTTCTGTATCCATCACTTTATTTTTCCATCCAGAAACAGCCACCTGTAAGTAAGACTTACTTCCTTTTCCCTTAATAAAATGCAATTCCATTCCTTACCTTCTTTACTAAAAATACACATCCTATTTTTCTTAAGCAACCATGAACTATCCTTTATATCAACACTCTGTAGATTGGTAAACATAAATCCAAATAAGTTCTTGAAAAATGTGCTTTCTTATAGAAAATATCTCAGTGTGGCACCAAACATATCTATTAATAGTTCTAAACCTTTTGTTTCTCTGTAAAAGGAAGCTAATGCTCAGTAATTAATGTTTCAGTATCTTATTGCATTCCTAAAAAGTTTACCCAAAGCTCTTATCTCATTTGCATTTTCCTTCCTTTAAAGTTTCTTCACACTGAGTTACTTTCCTTGCTGACAAACTTGCAGCAGATATAACAAGATCTTATTTAATTTCTATTAAACCTAGGTACAATAAAAGTATTATACTTAATGTTGATGACTCTAAAGACGTCTATATTAATTAGATCAACAAACTTAAACATTTATACCAGGTATTAATTTAATACTGAATATTTCCCAGTTCATTTAGCTCAATTCTTCTTGTATTTAGAATTGTTTGATTTGTAAGCACTTACTTTTCTTTAAGCCTGTTAAATAGAGCTCATTTACAAGTTAACCTCAGCAATATTATCCAAAGACAGATAGACTGAGATATACATACATCTAGACAGACACAATGAGAGATTCAGCTTCATTTTATAAACTTAGTCATGAATCAGATATCACAATATAAAATTCACTAGTTTATAAATAGCAGTTAGAATAAGTAAAATTTTTAAAGGCCTCTTCCCATTTTTTCCTCAATTTCAGGAATTAGAGATGGCCAGTTAAGATAAGTGTTCCTGAGAGCCCTGGTCTCAAGGCACAAGGAGAGAAAATCTAGTTCTCCTAGTAGGACTTGTTCCCTCAGAATCAGAATTGTGAAAATACCTTTGATCAAGCTTGCTTTTACTAACTGTATATGCAAAAAGAACTAGCTTTCAAACCAGTTTTCAAGAGTTTTACCTAAACCAACTTTCTCTGGAGTCTAAACAATATGGTGACCACACAAGGTTATCCCATTTCACAAGGCAGAATGGCCATCACAAATCACAACACAAAACACAAAGTATAAAACACACACAGGCCTGGCCGTCCTAATAAGACACTCCTTTAAATACAAGATTTCAGTCTCTCAGAAAACCTCCTACAGAGACACAGGACTTCAGACCTGAGTAATAACAGAGTAAATGGTAATATCTCAGGTCTTCAAAGATTTCAAAGGGAGGAAAGGAGGCCAGGTTGAAAGAAGAGGGGAAGGAGAGGGGACAAAACGGGTGGCCTTACAGATGTCTCTTGCCACCTGCAGATGCCCAGTACTTTTCCCTGGGCTTCCAGGCAGGGAGGAAGGGAACTCGGTCTTACCAGAAACCAGAAAGCATATACCAGACCAAAACCAGAATTTGAGTTGTCTGCCCACTGGGGGTGATCAGGCTCCTACCCTCAGATCAGGCTGAGGCCCTTCAACCAGACTCCTGCATCCAGGACCAGGACAGAAGAAAAAAAGGAAGGGTTGTATACTGTCCTCCTCCTTGTGAGTGTGAGCTGGCTTTATTGACTGGCTTTTAATTAATAGAATTTGGCTGAAAGGATGGGATGTCAATTATGAGATCATATAATAAAAAGACTGTGGCTTCCCTTTTAGGGGCTCTCTCCTGCTCTCTTGCCCATTTACTTCATGATCATCCACCTGCCATTTTATAAGCAGCTTGTGATTGAAACTGGAAGCAGAATCTAGCTGAGAGAACTCTTGAGATACCTTCAACCTCAGCCAATAGCTTAACTGCAGATTCTTGAGAAATCAGAGACAGAACCACCCAGCTAAGCTGCACCCAGATTCCTGACCAACAGAAACTATGAAGTATCAAATGTTCATTTTTTTTTAAGAATCAGATCAGGCTGAATTTTATGCAGCCATAGATAACTAATACAGATTTTGGTACCTAGAATTGGGATGCTCCCCTAACCTCTATGTAGAAGTGGCATTGGAACCAGGCAGTGAATATTGAGGGAGTTTTGTGAAGGTTTACAGGGCATCAAACACACAGCTCATAGAATTTAAGATGTTGAGGAGCCTGTGGATGAGTAGGGAAAATATTACTAAAAACTGAAGAAAAAGCAATCATTGTTATAGTGGGAGAAATTTAATAAACACTGTCATTTGCACTTATACAGACAGCAGAACTTGTGCCTAATGATCTAGACAATCTACTTAAGGAGATTTCAAATCCTTGTGGTAGGTGCTGTTTGGTTTATTTTATTATTTAGGGTAAAATATGAAAGGAAAGAAATAAGTTGAGAGAAGACTGCTATAAAAAGAATCTAGAACTTGATGGTTTTGAAAAAAAAAAGTGCTAAAATTCAGTGCTAAAATTTAAAAAAGTCTCCAGCAAAGATCAAATCCAGGGCACTACGAGGAAAATACGGTATAAAGCTGAAGCTAGAGGTGTGACTGTAAAATCTTTTATTAGGATCTCAGAAAGATCAAAGGTGGTGCCTCAGAGTACTGTTCAGTCACATAAAAGGCCCTTTAAAGAGATTAATGGTGTGCTACAAAGATACTCTCAATCAAACAATAGAGACTCTATGAATTCTAAAGGGGTTGCCCTTCAGCCTCTCAACAGGAATCAAAAGTAGAGATAGACTTCTATCTAAGAGATTTGTCTAATAGAGTGAACCCCAAGAAGATTTATAAAAGACTCACAAAGTCCTTTAAACACTTATTTATATACAGAAACATCACCAGCCAATTGAACTGAGAAAAAGGCATTTGGGACCCCCAAAACTTCTACAGTCAGAATGCAGGCTGGGAAAACTACTCAGTGTCAAATGCATCATTTTATGAGAAAGGAAAAATGGTTCTGAGAGTGAAACCAATAGCTCAGAAAGCAGGGTGAGCTTGGAAGCCAATCTTCACTCAATCCAGCCTGGAGGTAAACAGAGCTCTCCTGTTGTTGGACTACAGCCTCGCAAGATACTCTGAGCAAGAGGCACCTAGTCAAGTCACAGTGGATTTCTGAACCACAAAAACCAAGATAATAAAAGTGTGTTGTTATAAATGGTTAAGTTTTGGAGTGATAAATTATTGGTAGAAATGGGGAGAGATGGACATTTAGCAATACATTTGTGTAGTTATGAGCTTATAGGGGAAGCAAGAGTATTGTTTGTCAGATTGGTCTTGGTTAAGAGATGTGGTATTTGTTTCCTGAGATGAGAGGAATGTAGACTATTATTATTTTGAGGTTGAGTTTGAGATTATACTTTGTTGATTATCTATATTTTCTTGAGAAAATAGGGGATAAATTCCTTCTGCTTAAACAATGAATTTGACATTGAGTAAAAGAAATTTGAAGGGAATTTGGGAATGATCAAACTACAGACAAGAGAAAGAATTGTCAGGAAGTGCTAATGGCAAGACAGAAATTAGGGCTAATATATTTGTATTGCAGGATGGGTAGGATAGAGGCATCCAGATGAAAGATTTAGGTACAGTTTCAGAGAGAAAAGATGATTTACTTGACCTATAGTCTGAGTAGAAAACTCAAGAAGAAGAGGGGGCAAAATATTGCCAAACAAATATTGAAGTGGTGAATCATGGGGCTTACTGTAGAAAAGAAAATGCATAAAACCAAAAGGTCTCAGTAGACTAACAGAAAATGGTATGACCTAATATCTGACCTATTTGGATTCAGAGCATAAGAAAAAAGAGAATATGACTGAAAAATGCAATTTGGAAGTTCAAGTGTTTCGAGTTTGAGGTACATGGTCTAGCCATCACAGTGCATGATTATGAAGAGAGGAAGCACACTTCACTGATTCAGTGTTACACGAGGCATAGATTTTTTTTGTGTTAAGGCAGGGATGATTAGAGATTAGAGAGCTGTGCCAAAATTCTATGGAGGGATGACTAATCCCAGAGTTTAAAAAAATATGTAGATTAATAAATTGAGGGTATTTTATCTTTTCTGTGAATTTACAGAGAAGTATACTCCTAGGACAATAATTCTAAGTATGAATAAAAAATAATGAGGCTGTCGAGATGCTAAAATATCCACATTTCATAATACTCTCTGGGCCTGAAGAAATAATAATAAAATAATTTTGTGTCACAAATGATAATGGTTTGTTTTAAAAAAAAAAAGTATCTCTATGCTGTATCTTTTCTTATTGTAATATATTTTGAAAAATTGTTTGACATATTTTATCATAAAAGCAATAGAGATATAGAATTGGAAAATTTTAAAAATTGCAAAATGAAGAATTTACATACAACGGTATCACCTATTATCTCCTCATTCACAGATAAAATTATCTTGATATTATGAAATATTTTCTTTTAGCCTTTTATTCATTCACAAACTTAAACCTAGAAGTGCACATATATATACAAATTGTTATTATATCCATAAATGCAGTTTGATGTCCTTCTTTAAATGATCATAGTACTGACATTTAAAATATTAATGATTTAATTAAATTATATCACTGATATTTTCCTACAGTTTAGACACTTCTTTTAATAATTTCTAAATATTTTATCATACAGGCTTATCCTAATTTACTTAACTATTTTCTTATTTTATCAGAAATATATATGTTTCTTTTTTTTTTTTTATTGAGGGTAATGAAATGAACATCTTAAATCACACATCTTTAGATGCAGTACTATCCTTTTAGGTTAAATAGTGGAAATATGTTAGATTTTAGGATACAGTTTTTTTAAGACAAGATAAGATATATGCTGCCAAATTGGTGTTATAAAAGTTTTTTTTTTCTTAATAAAATTTGTACAATCTTCAGCTTTGTAATAGTGAAGTTTTTTTTCCAACTTGACATGACCCTTATTGAGTATTAGAGTATGTATAGAAGCTGTGTTATCTGGTGCCATAATGATCAGTGGTTTTCAGTTAAATAGAAAAAAAAAAACAGTTAAAATGGGAATCATAAGTAAATAAATTGAGTTTGTTATATCATATTTGGAAATACAGTATACCAGTTGTCTTTATGTCTAACTCTGGGGCTTGACTTCTTCAAGGCAGGCTGTTGGAAACGGAAGATAAGTGTGAACAATAGGAACCCTACAAGAATATACAGGAACTCACCTAAGGATTGGAAGCCATGTCAGTTCTCACTAAGTTTAACTTTGACGATGTGGGTGTCCTTCAGGAGAAGCTGGCATCATTCATCTTGGCGCTAACCCCACACTTGACTCAAGAGTCAGAATCTGAAGGAGGATCAAAGAACATCTGGAGCAGCTGTAGGATCAGCAGCAACCCCATGCTGACAAGGTAAGCCATCAAATGACTGACAATGTGAGTCAGCTATAAAATTACCTGATGACACTGACCCAAACTTCTGAAAAAAACCAATATGGCTGCTGCTTTACTTCAGTCCTCTAAACCTAGTGCACAAATGTCTCTTGTGGACTATCTTAACCAGAAACATACCGGAAAGGGAGCTCTGAGGAACCAAGTACAGCCTGGCACTCCGCTGACACTTTACAAAGCCACCACATACAATCAAGGTCTTTTCTTTGAGATTATTACTATGTTCTTAACATCATTACTTTCTTGAATAAACCACATCTTTGACTTCCATTTCTGATGTAAGGGAAGTGAGTACTTAAGAACCCTTTAAAAATAATTTGAATGCAGAATCTTGTTAGACTTTTATATATGCATATATATGTATATATATATATCCCCAAATTTTATTTATTTTTTGTCTCCTCCAAAAATGAGAGCAATTTTTTTTTAATTTGACATCATTAGGTTACATAAAATTATTTAATTTTGTTTTCAGAGAAACAACAATATTGTTTCTTTTTCATTCGCATTTTATAAGCATGTCTGATTGTTAAATAAATGAACCAATTATAAGAAAATGTGCCACCAGTTTAAACAGATTTGGGAACAATAGAATGTTGTTAAGCACCCGACTCTTTTGGTGGGAGGAGAAGTTCATGACCATAATTGAGAGAATTACTAATCACTAATTTTCAGGCTGCCTTGGGCAACAACAGTAAATATATTTTATGGATGAAAAGGGGACATCTTAGCGTGTTGTGCTTGTTAAACAGAGATCTGTCAAGAAAACAACTCCAAATTTATACCAACTTCCATAACATATATACAGACTTTTTTCTAAAACATACATATGCATATTTAGACATACATATATAAATACACACAGATATATGCATGTAGATAGATACATAGATACATTCATAGAAAATTAAAAAGGCCCTGGACTGTATCCATAACTATTTGTAGTAGTATGCTGGAGCTGTCGCATACTGGCTTACAAAAGCCAACTGTGTGCATCTTTTCCCAAATCCCCATAAGTCACATCATGTTGGTAGCTTGAAATAAGGCATAGTGGAAATATATACACTATGAAATTGACAAACACTATAAATAGGGGTTTGGGGGGTGGTCATTGCAGGAGAAAAGTCAATTCTCTAAATTTTAGCAGCACACAACTTGTTATGCATATATGTGCACACACATGCATGCACACACCCAACTATTTTAGAACAAATGCAATATATATGAAACAATTCAGTATTTTAAAGTCTCCTCTGGTAAACTATATTTAATTGTTTCTAAGATATAGATTTTTTGTGTTTTATATCTCTGAAGTTTATGTATGATCTATAATTGATTTTATTTTATAATTGTAATTGGCTAGGGCTTCTTTTTCCCTTGATGTTATAAATATAATGGTATGCCTTATGATCAGCAGTGTCATTTGTTTGATGTCTTCTATGCAATGCAACACACGTAGTGTACAGTTAATCACTATATTTTTGCTGAATTTTTAGTTTGTTTCCAGTTTTTCACAATTACCGATGATGCTATAAATGATATATCATTAGTACACATTTCTTTTATAGTCTCCAGCCAGGGACCCACCGATAAGGCGCAGATGGCGGCAGCAGCTGCTGTAGTCGACTTGAGCGTAAGTAATTCAGGGACACGGGACCCCCAACACAGAATTCCATTCAGAGCCAGGTGAGAAAGGAACTTAGAGCTGAAGAAACTCTGAATGGGAGGCTGGAGGCCCCAGGCACCAACAAGGTGCTTGAACCCAAAGAATCCTCTACCCATGGCTGAGCCTGGAGTGTACTTCACCCGACCACTCACAGGGCTCACTGCGAGGAAGGACCAGAGGGATGCCCACATCAAATGGATCATTCTCTCTCCACTTTTTCACTGACCAAGTAATTGCAACAGGGTGAAGCTGGGTATGGACACCATCGCCAAAACCTGGACAATATCCTTCTGCATCCGGAGGAGAAGTACCGGGAGATCAAGCTATAGAACAAGGTATTTCCGGAGCGCATTTATAGCCTGGAAGGGACCCACAAGTTTTTGAGGCCGGTGCCTTCCAGAAGGCGATGCTTCCAGCTTCCAATCAAGAGCGCCCTGAAGAGTTCTGCATGCTGAGCAAGGCCTCCCTGTTCCAGCCCCGGAGAGTGGAGAGGCACCAGGAGCAGCTGCTGCACCCAGAGCCGGTGTGGGGCGGACCTTCCCGCGCTCACCCCTGGCCTCTCAGTTCCTGTCGGGTCTTCTTCAACCTCACAGCAGAGAAGATCAAGTCAGAGCAGAGGCTCAGGTTTGAGGCTAAGGAGGGGCTGGCGTGGTGTGCACCGAGGCAGTGCAGAAGGAGGAGCTAGAGAGATGCAAAATACACCTACACGCTGCTATGAGTCAGCTCCCCAGACCACTGCCTCCTCCAGTGGACCTTCTAAGCTCGTAGCACATCAGGGAGCTCACGGTACTGCGTAAATTCATCCTGGAGGCCTTGCAGAGCGACTGGCTGCATTGGAGCTGCTGGCTTCCAAAGCGCACAAGTTATTGGAGGACGGGAACCTGGCCTTGAAAGAGTGTGGGCTGATGCCCTCAGCCCTCCTGACTTTCATGTGGGGGTGGCCTTTCTAGAGGACATCAAGGCCGTGGGGACCGAGCAGAACTCCTGTATCCTTAAACCTGAGCTCCTGTCAGCCATGGAGAAAATCTCTTGAAATAAAAGCAGTGTTGGCTTGACCAAAATATATATAAATATATATATATATATATATTTTTTTTTATATATTCATTCATTCATTCATTCATTCATATGAGATCATAACTGAAGGATAGATCTAAGCAAGTAGACAGATTGAAAGAAGTAGAATTAATAGTTCAAGGGCATTTCCATTTTAAATCTTGTCAGATAATGCCAGTTTTACAGTCTCAAAAAAAGATTATCAGATGCTATTGCAACAGTGGGTATTAACATCATATTTAATTTCTACATAAAACTTTATTGTTTTACTGAATATTTATTTCTTACTATAGTAAGCACTGAAAAAGAAGAACAAGGAAGAATCAAGTTTACCTTATTTTAGGCAGTGATGGACAACATAAAAGCTAAATAAATAAGAATATACATCATGTACAAAAAGAAAATAATTAAAATAAAGTCTTCCAATTTAGAGTGAGAGAGTGGCTAACTTAAATTGCTGGGCTCCTAGGAAGGAGCCAAAGAAGCAAAGATCAGAGGAGGAATATTTTTGGTCTGAACTCACTGAGACGGTATCCATGTTAAAGATGTGATAAGAAGGCCAGTGTGGCTCAAACATAGTGGGAAAGTGGGAGAATAAAATAGTGCAACATGAGATCAGAAAGGTAAATACAAAGAAGATCAGGATAACAAGTTTGAATTTTATTCTAAGGGTAAGAAAGCCATTGGAAATGTTTTATACAAAACATAATATAGGAATTTAAATTATCACCCTGGCTGCTAAGCAAAGAAAAGGTAATAGGAAATCAAAACTGGAAAAAAGAAAATACAATTAAAAAATATATTACCTTGGGTTGCCATAACAAACTGCTGTAGACTGGGTGGCTTAAACAACAGAGATTTATTTCTCAAAGTTCTAGGGGCTGGGAAATGCAAGATCAGTTGCCAGCATGGTCTAGTTCTGGTGAGAACTCTCTCTGGCTTGCAGACAGCCCTCTTCTGGCTGTTTCTTCATCTGGCTGAGAGAGGAGAGAGAGAGCAACCTCTCTGGTGTCTCTTCTTATAAGGACACTAATCCCATTATGAGGGCTCCACCCTCATGATATCATCTAAACCAAATTATCTCCCAAAGACCTCATCACTAAATATCATTACATTGAGGGTTAGGGCTTCAAAATATGACTGGGACAGGATAAGTGTGGGAGTGGGGTGAGGAGACCAAACAGAATTCAGTCCCATAGCATTGAAAACAATTGAAAGAGTTTAGGTGAGAACAGATGGTGACTCAGACCAAGATCATATGAAAGGCAGAGAGAAGTAGGAATCTCTCTGAAAGTGGATCTATTCTAATGGTAGCTTTAAGAAGAGTCACTAATGCTAGAGTTAAAAAAGAGACTGTGATGTGAGGAAATTAGATTATTCAAGCATAGCTCCAAGATGTTTGGCTTGAGTGATGGAAAGTGGTGCCATTTACGAATATGGAAGACATGGTAAGAGCAGATTTAGAGAATTATCAATATTTCTGCTATGTCCAAGTTACCTTTAAGCTACTAAAAGGGGTCAAAATTGCAATGTCAAGTAAGTAGTTGAATTTATGAGTTTATATTTTTCTGGAAAAGCTGAGATTGGAGATACAGTCTGAGGAAACAGCATATAGATAGCATTTAATACTAGGCAATTGGATAGAATCACTAAGGAAATGTATAGATAAGTAGAATGTTCAAGACTGAGCCAAGATCAAATAATAATATTCAGAAGTTGAGCAGATGACTAAGTACCAAAAACAGATATTAAGGGAGGCTGATAGAGAAAGAGAAAGAGAAAAATAAGGAGTCAGGAAGCCAAGAGAAGGAAGTATTTAAAGGATGAAGCTGGGGTCCACAATCTTGACAGTTTAAATGGAGTGCTGTCAGTGGAAGACTTTTGGAATAAATCATAAATCGAATGTGGGGTGGGGAAATGAGGATGCCGAATATGGACAACTATTTAAATAATTTCAGCTAAGAAGTAGAGTAGAAAAAATAGAGTCAAAGCTGAAGGGAAACATAAGGCCAGAAGATATTTTTATCTTAATTGGAGATTCTGGTACATATTTGTATGCTGATGGAAATTATGGCATGGAGGGGGAGAAATTAAGAAAGCATGAGAGAGAATAATCGGAGGGCATAAACTGAG
Source organism: Physeter macrocephalus (assembly GCF_002837175.3). Lineage (NCBI taxonomy): Eukaryota > Metazoa > Chordata > Mammalia > Artiodactyla > Physeteridae > Physeter > Physeter macrocephalus. Next base: position 86,156,149 of record NC_041220.1, on the reverse strand, counting down.
AAGGCAAAAATAGATTTGATCAAGAGCTCAGGCAAAACAGATGTTGTTGACAGGAGCAGGGGCACAAATCTGTAGTAAAAGAGCTGAAAGCAGAGGATATATATATATAAATGAAGGTAGGCTGGTAGATTGGGTGTGAGGATGATGAGAGATTTCCAAATGATATTCATATAGTACCTTTTCATAATTGCAGAGAGTTTCATTGTACAGCACTAATCTGCACAATGTTTACCATCTTAAAATTACAGAATTATATTCCTCTTTTTCCAGAAATGTACATTTTACATATTTTTCTATTTTAAACCTGAAAAATATTTTTTATACTTGGTGTACATTAAATATCTAACTTGATTTTTTCCCCAATAATTAGCCAGTTACCTTTAAGATGTGTTAAAACCACTTCTTTTCCCCACTACATTAAAATTCAATGTTATTATATACAATGCCACTTTTTTAATATGAATATTTTGCATTCTATAGCATATATGAAATACATAAATATATTTATATATTAACATCTGCTGTTAGGTTTCAAATCTTTTGCACTTTATTATTCACTTTTCTTTATGTCTATGATACGTTATTTTTTTTATTATTTTGGACTTATGGTACAGTATGGCATGTATCCTACCATTCATTCCCTTATTCAAAAAGGTATTAACTTTTCTTCTATATTTTTCTTTACTGATGAACATTTCAGTAAGTTAGCTGTGCTCCAATGTATGTTTCATATATTTTAGAATAATCATGTTTATTGGAATTTAATTATGTTATAAATTAGTTTGAAAATATTGCCATTTTGGATATGATATATTCCTTAATTTATTAGGAAATTCTATATGATTAAAATTTTTATAATAATTATTTCACTTATAAATCTATCATAGTTCATCCTTAAGTTTTTAAAAGTTGTTATTCCCATAATAAACATTATATTATTCATTAAATTTTTTTATTATGTGTTTGTTTTCTATGCAACCAAAATACTACATGTAGGTGGTGTCAAGATGGTGGTGTGGGAAGATGTGGGGTTCATGTCTCCCCACAACTAGGAATGCAGCAGGACACTGGTGGGGGACCTCAACACCCAAGAAGACGAAAGGAACCTGCAAGCAAACTGGTAGGATGTGGGGGGACTGAAGGGGGAGGAGAAGTGGAGGTGGACAGGACCAGAGCCCCTGAGGGGTGGCTGATGGGGGGAGGGGTTCCTATGCTTGGACGGACCCTCAGGGGCTTGGATCGGGGGAGCACACCCAGCATATCCCCTGCCAAGTTGGCCAGGGAAGTCTGCCCAGCTCTGGGCCAGGTCCTATGCCCTCAGAGACTCCCTCTGGGCAGTGTTGGTCCTGAGAGCATAGGAGGGAGGGTGGGGCAGAACAGAAGAAGCAGGTGGAAGGGGGCCTCCAGGACCAGAGGAGCAGGAGAAGGAGCAGAGGGCATTTGACCTACCCACTCGAGCCCGGGTACCTACTGAGCTCCCAGCCCGTTCCCCCACCCTCCAAAGCCCCCTCTGGGCCACGTGGGTTCTGGGGGCATAGGAGGGAGGCTGGGGGAGAGCAGGTGAATCAGGTGGAGGTGCCCTCCAGGACAAGAGGAGCAGGAGAGGAGTGGAGGACATTTGCGGGGAAGTCTGCTGAGCTCCCAGACTGGGTCCCCCTGCCCTCCAAACCCCGCTCCAGGATGCATGGGTCCTGGGGACATAGGAAGGAGGCTGGAGGAGAGCAGGAGAAGCAGGCAGGAGGGGCCCTCCTGGACCAGAGGAACAGGAGAGGATCAGAGGGCGTTTGCCCAACCCACTAAACCAGAGAAGCCTGCTGGGCTCCCAGGTGGGGTCTCCTACCCTCTGAGACCAGAGGCAGGAGGCACACCTGGGCCTCTTCTGTTCCATTGAGCCTAATCCCAACCCCCCCCACCCCCCAGGGCTTTTTCCAGCTCTGTGGGTCCTAAGCATAGGTCCTGTCCACCGCCCAAACATCACGCTGCTTAGGCCCTGCCCTCCACAGCCAAGGCCTTTTCCACCTTTTTTTTTTTTTTTCTCCTCCTCTTTTTTACTATTGTGGTTCTGTTTTACCTTCTGGTTGTTGTTTCATCTATATTTTTATTTGTACATTCTTTCTAAAATATCTGTCAGTTTCCTAGTCTAATTTTATTTTTTACTTTGTTATTGTTCTCCTTTATTTATTTATTTATTTGCCTCCCACATGGCTTGTGGGATCTTGGTTCATGAGCTAGAGGTTAGGCCAAAGCCCTTGTGGTGGGAGCTCTGATTCCAAACCACTGAACTAACAGAGAAACTCAGACCCCAGGGAATATTCATCAGAATGAGGTCTCCCGAAGGTCCTCATCTCAGCACCAAGACCCTGCTCTACACAACAGCCTACAAACTCCAGTGTTGGAAGCCTCAGGCCAAACAACTAGTAAAACAGGAACACAATCCCACTCATCAAAAAAAAAAAAAAAAAAATGAGATGGCAAAAAAATATGTCACAGATGAAGGAGCAAGATAAAAACCTACAAGGCCAAATAAATGAAGAGGAAATACGCAATCTACCTGAAAAAGTATTCAGAGTAATGATAGTAAAGATGATCCAAATCTCTGAAATAGAATGGAGGCATGGATTGAGAAAATACAAGAAATGTTTAACAAAGATCTAGAAGAACTAAAGAACAAACAAGCAGAGATGAAAAACACAATAACTGAAATGAAAAATACACTAGAAGAAATCAATAAAAGAATAACTGAGGCAGAAGAACAAATAAATGAGCTGGAAGACAAACTGGTAGAAATAACTGCTGAGGAGCAGAATAAAGAAAAAAGAATGAAAAGAATTGAAGACAATCTCAGAGACCACTGGGACAACACTAAATGCACCAACATTCAAATTATAGGGGTCCCAGAAAAGAAGAGAAAAAGAAAGGGTCTGAGAAAAGGGTCTGAAAACCAAGAATCTCATTCAGATTTGATGGAGAAATCAAAATCTTTTCAGACAAGCAAAAACTAAGAGAATTCAGCACCACCAAACCAGCTTTGCAACAAATGCTAAGAAAACTTCTCTAGGTGGGAAACACAAGAGAAGAAAAATACTAACAAAAACAAACCTAAAACAATTAGGAAAATTGTAATAGGAACATACATATCAATAATAACCTTGAATGTAAATGGATTAAATGTCCCAACCAAAACACAGACTGGCTGAATGGATACACAAACAAGACCCATATATATGCTGTCTAAAAGAGACCCACTTCAGACCTAGGGACACATGCAGACTGAAAGTGAAGGGATGGAAAAAGATATTGCATGCATATGGAAATCAAAAGAAAGCTGGAGTAGCAGTACTTTTATCAGATAAAATAGACTTTAAAATAAAGACTGGGGGCTTCCCTGGTGGTGCAGTGGTTGAGAGTCCGCCTGCCGATGCAGGGGATGCGGGTTCGTGCCCCGGTCCGGGAGGATCCCGCGTGCCGCGGAGCGGCTGGGCCCGTGGGCCATGGCCGCTGAGCCTGCGCGTCTGGAGCCTGTGCTCCGCAATGGGAGAGGCCGCAGCAGTGAGAGGCCCGCGTACCGCAAAAAAAAAAGAAAAAAAAAAAGAAAGACTGTTACAGTAGACAAGGAAGGACTCTACATAATGATCAATGGATCAATCTAAGAAGACTATATAACAATTATAAATGTTTATGAACCCAACATAAGAGCACCTCAATACATAAGGCAAATGCTAACAACCATGAAAGGGGAAATCGACAGTAGCACAATAATAGTAGGGGACTTTAACTCCCCACTTACACCAATGGACAGATCATCCAAACAGAAAATAAAACAGGAAATGCAAGTTTTAAATGACACAATAGAAAAGATAGATTTAATTGACATTTATAGAACATTCCACTCAAAAGTGGCAGAATACACTTTCTTCTCAAGTGCACATGGAACATTCTCTTGGATAGATCACATCTGTGTCACAAATCAAGCCTTGGAAAATTTGAGAAAATTGAAATGGTATCAAGCATCTTTTCTGACCACAACACTTGAGACTGGAAATCAATTACAGGAAAAAAACTGTAAAAAACACAAAAACATGGAGGCTAAACAGTATGCTACTAAATAACCAAGAGGTCACTGAAGAAATCAAAGAAGAAATAAAAAAAATACATAGAAACAAATGACAATGAAAACATGATGACCCCAATGTACCACAACATTCATTGCAGCACTATTTACAATACCCAGGACATGGAAGCAACCTAAATGTCCACGGATAGATGAATCAATAAAGAAGATGTAGCACATATATACAATGGAATATTAGCCATAAAAAGAAATGAAACTGAGTTATTTGTAGTGAGGTGGATGGACCTAGAGTCTGTCATACAGATTGAAGTCAGAAAGAGAAAAACAAATACCGTATGCTAACACATACATATGAAATCTAAAAAAAAAAAAAAATAGTATGGATGAACCTAGTGGCAGGGCAGGAATAAAGACATAGACATAGAGAATGGACTTGAGGACATGAGGGGGTGAAGTGAGAGTAGCATCGACATATACACACTACCACATATAAAACAGCTAGTGGGAAGCAGTAGCATAGCACAGGCAGATCAGCTTGTGATGACCTAGAGGGGTGGTATAGGGAGGGTAGGAGGGAGGCTCAAGAGGGATTGTATATGGGGGTCTATGTATGCATTTGGCTGATTCACTTTGTTGTACAATAAAAACTAACACAGTATTGTGAAGCAATTATACTCCAATAAAGATCTTTTAAAAAAATACTACATGTATCAGCTTTTTAATTTTCATGATTATCACCCTGGGTTTTTTAAGATGAATAATTGCATTATCTCCATAAAAATAACATCCTGATAGTGATAAAAACAACTCCTGATAAATATATTATATATATTTTTACCTTTCCCTTGGCTAAGATTTTTATCTTTCTGTTGAATTAGTGGAGGTATTTATATATTTTTTTGCCCCCCTCACTAAAATTTTTATTTAGGGCTCTAGTAAATACTGTTTATCAGAGTAGAGAAATTTCTTTTGATAACTAATTCTTCGAGTGAATATTGGAAATATTATATTTAATATATATTTTGAGGGCACCTGGAAGATATATATTTATATTACATGTTGTATAATAATCAAATTTTAATATTATAAATTATACAAAAGTATTTCCTGATGTGAAAACATCGTTTAAAAAATATTCCACAGCTTTCTCTTTCTTGAATCAATTTTTCATTTTTATTACATCAGAGTTGTGAATAATTCTTTCAGATTACATGGTAAACTCTGGAATCTTTGCCTGGATGAATATACATTTTGCCTTTTGACTTGAGTGCTTGGTTTGCTTGACACTGAATTCTCTGTAAAAGAGTGTCCTCTAGAAAATTGACTTATTATCTTTTATCACCTGGTCACTAAAAAAAAAGAGCTGGTACTAATCTAATTATTCATACATATCAGACAATTTTCTTCTTTCTGAAAACTCTCTGGACTTTTAATTTTTTATTATCATTTTAACTTTTTTTTTTTTTTTGCACTTGATGTCTGCAACTTTATCCCTCTAGCCTTTGGCAGTTCTGAGCATGTATTATTATTATTACTATTATTGTTATTTATTCTTACAGTGGATTCCTTTCCATCATTTTTTCTCCTCTCCTGAATTTTCTTTTAGATGTTTATGAAAAAAGCTAGTCTCTTCTCCTTTTCATAACCTTTCTCTCACTCTTCATATTTCTTTGGCCTTTTGCACTTGCTTCTTAGAGAATGCCATGGCACAAGCTCTCAGCACACAATATACTCATCAGCTTTGTCTATCATTCTTTTTAATGCATATAGTGGGACTTTGGTATTTTTAATTTGCACCTACCCTGATTTTTTCCTCTACTGAAGTTCAGCTTTACTGTTAGCTTGGATTTGGATTTGTTACATTGTAATATTTTATACATGTAAAATAAAATATATGTAATGCAGCAATAAGCTATAAATCACAATAATAAAATGAACAAGACAAAAACAGAAACTAATGAAAACAGTCAAAGCTATCTATGTTCTTTCCCCAAATCTCATTCCTCTGTCTCCACACTTTGAATTTTTGTTGTTTATTCCTTTGCATATTTTTTGAACTAAATTATCATCTATATATGTAATCCTAAATATATTATTTAAGATTAAAAACATAATGATAGTGTCATACATAGTCTGTAGAAACTTATTTTTCACTGAGCTTTATGTTTCTAAGATTCATGTTGTTGTATTCATCTTTTTTTCAAGACTGTATCAAATTCCACAGTATAAACAGTCTACAATTTTTTACCCACTCCTCAGTTAATGAGTAAGTCACTTGTGTTTCTAGTTTTTTGTTTTGTTTTGTTCTTGTTTACTATTTTAATCACTGGAGTGCATGTCTGTTTCAAATATTATTTTATGACTGTCAGGAATGTTTCATAGTTCTCAGTAGCTCATTCCCAGATAGTTTGTTGATTCATTGTTATTACATATCCAAGTTTCTTTCTCACATGGCTCTTTATAAGGGCATTTCTCAGGCTGAATCACTCAAATCATAGCACAGAATACTGCATGTAAATTGTTGTTTGCTTATTTGTTTGTTTGAATAATCCAATCTCAACACATCCCTTTAAAGGCTAAAGCTTGCTCTCTGAGCATTCTCCACGTCATACTAACTTTGTGGTAAAATCCCAAAGGCAGACCCAGCACAGGACAGAAACATGGTATTCTCTTGAATCATGACTTATTTCTTTGGCAGTTCAGATGAGGATCCAAGTCTGAATCAGAGTACAGAGTATGGGTTTAACCTGAAATGCAGATGGGACAACCTAGAATATAAATAATCTTGGGCAAAGTTGTACATATTAACCCAGATTTCAGCTGGGGTATCACTGTCAAAAACAATCATGATAAAATCGATTTGAATATTATTTCATAGCACAAACATTATCCTACTTCCTTTCTATAACTTCACTTGGGACTTTTAGAGTTGGGTGCTGGGTAACATCCACCTTCATAGTTACCTCCTGCCTATGACATACTGCCCTATTGTTTTTTCATTCTCTGTTCAACCTCATTGGTTTCATTCTTATTTTTTAATTCTTATATATCTTTTAAAAAATTCCCTTATAGTGATGCAATCAGGAATACCATATCCTTCTCATACACTGTCTCTAAGGATCAAAGAGAAAAGGTTGTCTGTGAAGGGAGGAGGAGGACACAGTATTTTGCATCTCAGACAAATTCAAATATTTTACAATATGAGGAACATTCTATCACTCCATAGTGGTGTTTGGATATATGGTCTCTTCTTTCACATTTCATCCCAAACATGTCCACTCCTAAGAAGTAAGCCCTCCCCCAACCAAATTCTCCCATTTTTGTATGCAGAGATAGTTCCTTCCTCTTTCTAATGGAGTTTTTCTTATATATCACCTAGTAATTTTATTTTTTTCTTTCAATATCTGTGTTTAATCCATTGTTGCTTTTAACAGTCTTGACCAAAGGTAAAAAATGAGTAATGAGGAAAGTGTGGCAAGACTCTACCTTCAATTTTGTGTGTAAGAGATTGATTGCACAATAAAGAACTGAATGAAAAACCAGCAACAGGAAAGAACAGAATATGAAGACAAGAAATATTTTCTGTGTTGTCAGAAAACAGCCTTTTGGAATGCTACACATGTTTATTTTATTTCTAGTTATGCTGCATTTATTTACAGCAAAATATCACTGAAAGCAAAACAGAAATCTCCTTCAAAATTGAAACAGGTATACATAGCATGTTTTAAATTAAATTGCTGACTTTGGAGAGGAAGAGTCCCTTTTATTAGATCATGTTTCCCCAAAAGAAACATAAGGAGAGGACTTGAATTGAGGTGGTTAATTTCAGTGATATCCCAGGGAGCAGAGATGAGGAATCAGGAGGAGAAATACAAAGCAGCATAAAGGTACATTATATAAGTGGCTGATCTATTGATTCCTTAAACTAAAAGTAGAAAATTAACAGAATATCCAATTGCAATATAATCTGGAATAGGAAAAATATGCCTTAGATATCTCTAAATCAAAGATTTTAACTATAACCTGGGAAAATTGTACTGAGGGAAAAGTTTAATCAAAAAATTCTCTAATTCTCTCATGCCAAAAGCGAATAACTCAAGCTCTTGGAAGGTGATAACACAAGGTTCAAACAAAATCTTCTGAATCTATAAGTATTTTGGAAGTATAATGAACATTCAGTTTTAGAGTTAATAAGTTTACTTGACTACTTTATATGCCTATTAAAGATTCATTTTTCCTAGTTTATCCTTTAGATGGAAATGCAAAGAAACCATTTTAGAATTTAATCTCAAAGGAAAATCTCTAATGACTATGGTAAGCTCCTTGTCATCCTCTTATAAAACAAAGAATGTTGCCCACCATCCAATTCTACAAGAATCAAGTCATTAGCCATTACAGTTGCTGACTTAAAAAATATTCACAACCTAAAAGTTGAGAGTTATGTTTTATTTGGCTGGAATTTTTAGGACTTCAAGCCTGGGAGGCAGCATCTCAAGTAACCCTGAGAGACCCACTCTGAGGAGGTGAGGGGGGAGCCAGGTTATATAGAAGTTTTGCAACAAAGGACAGGTAGGCATAACATCAAAAGATTATTGTTAATAAAGAAAACCAGATATGTCAAGTTAAGGAATTTAGCACCTTTCTATATATGGGAAGATGCAAGACACTGGGCTCACTGAAATCATTCCTTTGATATACACCTCAGCTATCTGGGGCCGTATCCTGTGTTTTCATGTCCTGAGTTTCCTCAGGGCTCACCATCAGGAGTGGCTGCAGTCTGATGGCTGGTAGATGGCAGGTATTCTTTCCTTCCTGAGTTCCCTCAGGGCTCACAGGCTCACGGTGGAGGGCTGCAATCCTTTGTTTACTGATGACTGTGACATCCTTTGTTTACTGATGACTGTGACCCTTTGTTCACTGATATGGCAGGCAATATTCCATTTATCACATACAACACACCCTGAAGGAATTCAGGGTGAAGATCATGATGAGGCACTCTGTGCTCTGGGAAAACAGACAGAACAGGCCTTCAGATAGTTACATATTTTAGGAGAAATTTGAATGAACCTGAATTCTTGCATCCTCCCATACTTAGAAAAGCTCTAAAATCATTACCTGAGATATCTATTCCTAATTACCAGCAGTAACCTTCTACCAAGACGTATGCTTGATTACAAGTACCTCTTTGCCAAAATCATACATATACTGACCTCCCCACCTCTCCCTCTCGCTAACTCTTTGGAACAGTTTCTCAGAGTTCTCTGAAAGGCTGTCTACTGGGCTATGCTCCTCAGCAAGACACTGAAAAAACTCATCTCACAGCTCTTACATTGTGCGTTTTTTCCCAGGTCAACACTCAAATTTGTCTTCAAATTTCAAGTGTAACTCTCCCATTTGAAAATGATCACTTATGAAAGAATTAATAAAGAATACCACTCAAAAGATTTTCTTCTTCCATGTCTCCTGGTCTAAATTTCAACTGTTGAATTATTTTTAAGTGGATTTTGAAAATAATAATAATCATTATTCTAATATGCCCTAGAAGGGATTTACCTACTTTTAGCTTCTACCTTCTACAAATACAGAGTGAAAGTGGTTTACATGTTGTTTTACATTTAAACACCTGGGCAAATGAATTCACATTTTTTATGTGTTATACAAAAACCATGAAATTGAATGCTTTAAGAAATTATTGCTTCTTTTAAAAAATGATCAGTGCTATTTAGTATACTTTTGCATATATTAAATAGGCAAACTTATAAGGTGCAGTTAATGATTTTATTCTTTAGTGTGGGAGATGATTTACAATTCTTTAACCACCCCTAACCACCCCCTAACTCTCTCTCTCTCTATCTCTCTCACATACACAGACACACACACACACAATGTTCAGTGTGTATATTCGGTTTAGTTTAATTACTTCAAGCACAGTTATTATTTCATAGTCATGTATTTTTAGTGCCATTTTAAATGTGTATACAAAACAACATTTGTTTACTATCCTTATTTTAAACTTTATATAGATAGCTTAAAAATCTTAAACAAATCTGCACAAGATATTTTCAGAGTAACACTGGGCATGTATGACAGAGGTATTCAGCTGCTTTCATTTTCACACAAATGTGGGAATGGAAGCCTCAGGCAATGTGAATAGCAGCTCTTCAAACTTCAAAGTATCTGTGAAGGATTCTTACTCTGCTCTTGCCATCATGAATTGGCCTATGCTTGGGGAGCAATTAAAATTAAATAGCCTCTGCATAGTAAAAAGTGAAAAGCTCTAGTTCTGAGTATGAACACAGTCTATCACAGTAGTGGCAAAGAAGTGTTGATAGAGCAAAATAACAGAGCTGACAAGAGGGACATAACATTCTGTATTCAGAGTATATATTTTCCAGACAACATTTAATTGTAAGCATATTTCTTCAGGTTTCCTACTCTTTTAGAATACATACGTGCATGTGGTATATTTATATGTATATAGGCATACACACATGCACATATGTAATAATCATTATGCACTATTACAAGGTAAATGCATCTTTGGAAATCCTTTAAGTGTATTTAGCAATTGTTATACTTCCTAACTTCAGCACTGCAAAGAAATCCCCTAGAATTAGTCACGAAATTATATGATGCCTATTAAAAGTGCAATAAACTTTCACTTTTCTGAGATTACATACATCTATTAGCATAGATGATTAACATGTTTTTCATCCTCCAAATCATCTTTCTTTATTTTATCCTAAGTTATACACTTTTAATTTTATTTGGCTTAAGCTGAATTATAGGGAAAAGTCAATCTGAAATTCAGAGTTAGCTGTTCACACTGGGAACCAAAAAATCACACACACACACACACACACACACACACACAAACACACAGACAGGCCTTATTAGTCACATGACTTGATTATTAGCATAATTAGTACCATGATTGTCCTAGTCCACTGTCTTCCTATATGACATTACTATTTTAGGGAACTCTTTACCAGGATAATAACTGATGAAAATAATTGTTACTTTAAGGAATTCCTGATAAGCCATTTAAGACTGCTCAACTTTTTAAGAGAGAGAATCAAATGACTGTTTACACACCAAGATGATCCAAAATCCTTGCCCCAAAACTTGCTATAACAATCTATCCTAAACTATTATATCATAATCCTTATCCAAAGCCAATCAAGCCCCTGGATTGAAAGACTCAGTTTAAGCCAAACCACCAAATTCATAAATATGCAGACTCTGCACTTTCCACTCTAGGATGCTACTAAGCCTCTGAAGTTGTGCTCCCTTTCACCACAGTAAGCAATAAACTCAACTCTGCCTTATCAAGAGTACAAGACGGAGCCAGCATGCAGCGTCCAAGTGGCTGATGTATATTTAGATAACTGACAGGAAAAGACAGTTGTGAGGGGCCGAGGCAGGAGATATGCTCCTAGGTCCATAGTTATTCTCAACCATTTAAGAAAAAAATAGTTGATGTGATGCTCCACCCAGCATACATAGGATCCAATCTAATATACCAATGAAGTATTTATATGACATAATCTATAGTGATGTAGCTTAGATTTTCTCTAAGATGCTATTGATTTTATGTTTTTTAAAATATCGTATTCAAAATTTTCCCTGTATTCCTCTTAACTCTAACGTATTCCAAACACACATATTCAAAATAAGGAAGAAGAAGGATGAGGAAGAGGAGGGGGAGGGCAGGGGAAGGGGGAAGAGGAAGAGGAGGAGAAGAAAAGAAGGAAGAAACCTGTATCTGACTGTCTGTATAGGAAAAAGGAAAGTGTTAAAATAAGGGAATATACAGGGCTTCCCTGGTGGCTCAGTGGTTGAGAATCTGCCTGCTAATGCAGGGGACACGGGTTCGAGCCCTGGTCTGGGAGGATCCCACATGCCGCGGAGCAACTAGGCCCTTGAGCCACAACTACTGAGCCTGCACGTCTGGAGCCTGTGCTCCGCAACAGGAGAGGCCGCGATAGTGAGAGGCCCGCGCACCGCGATGAAGACTGGCCCCCGCTTGCCACAACTAGAGGAAGACCTCGCACAGAAATGAAGACCCAACACAGCAAAAATAAATAATTAATTAATAAACTCCTACCCCCAATATCTAAAAAAAAAATAAAAATAAAACAAAAAATAAGGGAATATACAAACAAGGTTTGGATTGCAATTTGGCACTCATTTGAAATCAGAGTCTTTCTGGGAAACAAAACTTTTTGAACAATGCTGGAAATCATGGTTACCAGAAGAACCTTGAATTGAGTGGGAAAGTTATTTTAAATGAGGATTATTTAAACTGTTTTCATATATAGTGATTATAATTTGTTATATATGATTTTATTATTTTTGCGTGATTTCAATTGTTACAGTATTGTCTGTAAGATTCTTCTCTCTGTACCCACCCCCCATCATCATCCCTGTATGTGTCCCTTTCCTTAGCCCTGAACCTCTCTGGGATAGACTGTGTTGTCTGAAAGAAATGGAACTGAATTGTGGAAATCTGATGAGTTGTATACAATTCTTAGTAAAGTATCTGGTACATAGTAATCATTCAATAACCACAGGCTGACATTACTGTCAGTTTTACATTTGTTTATTTAAAAGCAGGATTTTTTTTCCTCTTAAGCACTTCTCTATTCAATGTAAAATATTGGAAAACACAGAAGTATATAATGAAAAGAATCAGTAATTATCCCACAAGTCCGTATAAACATTTGGTAAACATTGTTAACATTTGGTATATTTACTCTTCTTTTAAATTAATCTTTCCAAATGTATATTTGTATATATTTACATGATTTTAAAATTTAAATATGTTGAATATAAATTTTTATATTCTGTCATAGTTCATATAATATTATTACATTAGAATTTTTATGATCAACACTTTTTCAAAAGTATGATCTTATTGTTTATATAGCTTGTGAATGTTTATAAACTACTCATATATTTCTATCACATTCATCTTAAGATATGGTATATTTTTCACTTTATTAAATGTTATAGAATTATGTTAAAAGCATCACAGTCCTACTAAATGACCCTCTTTATGCCAAAATTCTTACATGGTACTCTATTTTTTAGCAAATGTTAGTCTTGTGGGCTCTGAATTCATCGTGCCAGGGCTTGAATCTATCAATTATCAGCTATTTACTTTGAATTTTTAAACTTCCTGTTGCTCATGTTTTATCTAGAAAATAGGAAAAAAACACCTCACAAAAATATTGTGGAATTAAATAATATAATTCATTCAAAGTATTTACTGAATCACATAATTATTCAATAAAATTCATCAATTTACCTCATAAGCAAATTAACTAATTAATAAAACAAAAAAATAAAATTTTGAAATGTATTCTTTGGTTAATAAAGTCACCAATTTTAGAATAAAATACATTTTAAAGTTTTATTTATATTTATCTATTTGCAACCTTTCTGAAACTTTCTATATGTATACTCTGCTAACCATCCCCCATGTGCTATAACTGCTCTCTAAATTTTTTGGTAATTCAGCCATGACACTTTATTTGAAAACTGTCATTTTTTCTTTCTATTACTTCACTACTTCTCTATGTGTAACATGATATCAGTGAACATTCTCAAATTACTAAGAATATACTTAAAATTCAGCTTGGGTTCCTACTTCACAAACTTAGTTGGTAGTCACTGTAAGTGGACAGGTTTATAAAATGGTTTCATTCATTCTGTTTCCAAAATAATCTCTACAGTTAAACAGAGAAGAGTATTAAAATACAGACAGGCGTGCACACACTCGCGCACACACACACACACACACACACACACACACACACACACACACACCCCATCAGAACTATTGAAATTCTCATAAGGTAGATAAATAGACAATCATGAGTAATGCAAAGTCACCATCTCTGGAGCAAAATGAGCATCAGAAGATGTGAAGTCAGTTACCCCTAAGGAACAATGAAACTGTAGGTAGCCTCAAATATTTAAATTAAATCACATTCTAATATGCAATATACTCTTTGAGAGAAATAATTAAAGAGGAATTAGCTTTTTCAGTCCTCTAGGATACTATTTATTATGTACTTGAATTAAACAAAAACATATTTATGGGATTATATATCTATACACACATACGTATGTGTGTAAGTGCAGATGTTTTAGTTTGCTATTATTGTTGGAAAAAATTACCACAAATTTAGTGGTTTAAAAAAACATAAATTTATTATTTCACAGTTTTATAAGTCAGAAGTACAGTAGTAACCTTAATTTTGTCTACAAAGTCTCTTTTCCAGTGGAAGATATATTCACATGCATAACATCTGGCAGTGAAGGTCATGGGAGACAAAATCTCATCTACCACAGCAGAAGAATCTTCACCTTTTATATACATTTTCAAAACATATTCTTTGAAGTGTAAATTGTATGACAGGAACCATGCTAAGGATTTTACCTTAAATTATTTTATTTAATCCTCACAATGTGTTTGCTAAATAAGTATTACTAGAGACATTTCATAGATAAGGGTGCATCTATTCAAACTTATTAACTAGCTTGTCCAGTAAAACAAAATGAGTTTAAGATCAGCCTGAATTTGAACCTAGAGCTACCTGACACTAAAACTCAGACTTCTAACTACTCTGCTTTTTATTAGTGACAGCAAACAGACACTCACATGAAGATTCTTATAAGTTAGCTCAGGTCTGAATATGAAGTAATAAATCAATTGTTGAATTAACTTTTGAATATGTCAATAGATTTAACAATAAGTTATATGTGGGGTGCCATGATTACAATTACACACACACACACTTTATTGTGACATGAAGGTTTTATTTTAGAAAAAAAATTACTATTTTCAAAGCAGCTGTATCAATTCACCAATGAATTATTACAATTAAATCTAATTTTTAAAGCTTTACAAAGCACTCAAGCATTCTTCTTGAACTTTATTTCTAAAGAAGTGTAAAATTCAAAGAATCTTTATGGTTTTCTACTTTCTAAAATTTTTCTCATTCTCTCTACCTCTATTTTGTACCTCTCTTTTTGCATCAGCACATGAAAACAGTAAATTTATTGTAGAAAATAGTACACTTATGTAATTTATGGAAACTGATCTCCTAATTCATGTTTAGTGCAATTATATATCTTCCTTATGTCTCCAGGAACAAATCATTTTCTAATCATCTAATATTGCCTATGCATTTTAGATAATATTCATGATTATGGAAGTTTGTGCATGGGCACAAGGAAAAGAGTTTTAAATAACTATTCCCCAGTAACTTATCATGCTATTTGTTTTATTTGATTTTACTCACTTTTATCCATGAAAGTGTCTGGGCAATTATTAAGCTTGTCTACCTTTGTCCCACACTTCAAATATATAGTGTTCATATGCCGTCAGTTACACATTTGTGTCCTTTCAAAACACATAGCAGACGTTACAGCCTCATGTATCTGTGAATACAGTCAATGTCTGTCATTCTTGTTATTCACAAGACAATGATATTGCTCAAGGGAGATGGTAACATTGCTATTCCTTGGTTGTTATCTGTCTGGAAGTAAGCCACTCACGGAGAAGAATTACATTGGATTCCACTTGCTTGTCAGCTTTGTCACATCTTTTTCCTCTGGCTATATACTTTGTGATTATGTTTTCATCATTTTCTGCTGATTATATTACTGAGGGTTCTTTCTACAGTGACAGTTCCTGTTTGACATTAATTTTAACCCGATCTGAGTTTGGGAACAAATAACGACAATTTGGAGGACAGCACTATTCTTTTCATGGTACACTTATAAATCAGAAGTCCACTGTATAGTTCAGAATGACTCCAAATTGTATACTGTGTTTATTTTGGGGAGGTTACAAAATTTGCATGTGATTTTCAGTGAATTAATGTTAGACAGATTTTATAAATGTATTTTTCCAGTCAATTTTTGTATACACAGCTAACTTTTGGTCGGCTTGTTCTAGGTATACGACAGAGTCAGCTACATGAGAGGTCAAATTGCTGAACCTGGCATTCCCATCCTTTATGGTAATAATATTATACACTCCAGATTATCTAATTCTTAGATATTCTATCAAAATTTAAAGAGAAGATGTCAGAATTTTCCAGTTAAGAGCCTCTAAAAACCAAATCATTATTAGATGATTAGGGATTGACTCTGAATAAAGTAGAAATTATTTTAGAAAGTTTATATCATGTCATAATTTTTGAATATGGTGCTGAGTAGTTGCACTGCTATTTTATAGGCGTGTAATATAAAGAGATGTTTATATCATCTACATAAATCCTAAAATTACTATGTTCAAAAATAATAAAAGAATGGTCGAAGGAAAAAGCCATTTCATGTGTCACTAAGCACCTATAATTCTTCTCCAGACATAGTACTAATGTCTCATTTTTTTACTTACTTATTTACTAACTTACTTGGCTTCTTTTCTTCATGACCCTCTCTTTCTCAAATTGTAGGTATATTAAGCAGTAGGGTTTCATAGGAAGATTACACCTTATCATCTTTGCCTCAAAGCTGGATCCCTTTTTTAAATTGATACATTTTAGTGGATCTTATGGTTTAAAACTATTACAGTATTCTTTCTTGCTATTATATGCAAAGATACCCTTAAGATTGGAAAACCTGAGACCTTAAAATTCTGCACTCTATTTCCTTTCAGTCTTTTCCCTCAAAGTGAATAATTGCCATATGAGTTGATCTATTCCATGTAATAACTTGTTATCAGCAGTAAAGACCAAACAATGCACACTAACATGTTGGCTTTCCCATCACCACCAGAGAGAGACAGTCTCAGTAGGTACCAGTTCTGCCTTCCAAGGTAAAGGAGGCAATAGGTCTACATCATCCCAGGCAGGACCACCTGTTTCTGGTTGCCTGCCTCCCAACTACCTAGCCAATGCCAATGCCACTTACTTTAGGTTATTTTTTTTTCAGAGACCATTCCTTTAAATAATCAACTGCTGTGTTAGTGTAGCCGTAGCTTCTGAAGTGAAGAAAATATCAATGGAAGGTTATTTCTCTCTGATGTTCCTGGCCAGCAGTTGCTTTTACCCCACAAGACAATTGGGGGAAACAGATTTCTTCCATGTCATAGCTCCTCCACCACTGTCAAAATAAACAATCTGCCAAAAAAGAGAACAAGGTGAAAGCACACATGCACATTAAGTGCCTTAGCCTAGAAATGTTTCATTTCACAACATCTTGCATTTCATTAGCAATAACTAATCATCTGACCCACCAATATGCACAGGCTGAGAAATATAGGATCTGACTGGGCAGCTGTTTCATGGTCATATTGCTACACTGTGGATGGAGGGGCAAAATGTTAATAAATATGTAATCTTGTCTAGGAGATATGTGTGGGAGTGCAGATGTAGGTGTGAAAGAAGTGTATTTTGTGTTGGTCCAGGAAGAATTGAGAGTGTATTACATATACTATTTGAAAAAAAGAAAAAAATTGAGTGAGAATATTATTTTTCCATATAGACAAAACTATTTAAGCAAGGGAAACAATAGTACTGACTTCATAGGGTTGTTCTGAAAATTAAATGGATTTATGAAGCAATTTTATATATATATATATAGACTATGGTTCTTTGCTAGTACTCCTTTTTCTTATTACTATCAATAAATTTGAGGCTTTATCATATATATGTATTCAGAAAGATTGATCATAAAAATATTCTGAATATTGTTATATAATAATATTAGATCAAACTGCATAAAATTGCCATTTTTATAGGTTAAAAAAGTTCAAATATCTGCAAGTAGTTGCCAGTCAGATCGAATGTGATAGGCAGGACATTTTGGCTCCATGACCTTCACCCATTGGTATTACTACTATAAATACTTAAAGGAGTTACTTTACATAGCAAAAGGACTTTTAAGATGGAATTAAAGTTGTTAATCAGCAAACCTTAAAATGAGATTATCTTGGATTATCTTTGGCCCAATATAAACTATAGGCCCTTAAAACCAGAGGAGAAAGGCACAAGTGTCAGAGAGAGATATGTGGCAAAAGTGAAAGGAGAACAGAAAGGCATGAGAAGAACTCAACCCATCTTTGCTGGCTTTGAAGACAAAGGGAGCTAGGCCCAAAAAAATGCAGGGGGTCTCTAGCAGCTAAGAACAATGGCTGGCAGACAGCAAGAAAATCAGGATCTGAGTCCTACACCCACAATGAATTGAATTCTGCCAATAACCTGACTGGGCATGGAAGTAGATTCTAGAGTCTCCAGTAACAAACTCACCTCTGCTGACATATTAATTGTAGCCCAATGAGACTCATGTCAAACATCTGACCCACAACTGTGAGATTATAGATTTGTGTTGTTTTAAATTACTGTTTGCAATTTTTTAAAGCAGTAATAGCAAACTAACACCTTAACTTTAAAATATATTTTTAGACTAACCACTTATTCTACCCTTTCTTTCTGTAATAGTCATGTAACTGTTCTCTTTGCTTGCACTGTTACCCAGTCAAAGCTATTTTCCATAAGATAGGCTGAAGAATCCCTTAAAAATATGAATCAAATGTTGTCATTGTCTTGTCTCAGCCTCTCCACTGGCTTTCCATAATAGTTTTACTGAAATCCAAAATTCTTTTTGACATCTATAAAGTCTCACATTTTCCACCAACTAAGCTCTTTCTATAAAGTGACTCAAACACTATAGCCGTCTTTCTGTTTCTTAAGCATACCAAACTCATTTCCATTTCAAGAAATGTTTATGTGCTCTTCTCTTCAACCTGCAGAGTTCTCTCTCCAATATTGGCATGTTTTCTCCATATTTATTTCTTCAGGTCTGTGGAAGGTAACTTTCACATGATTGACATAAATGGCACCTCTTTCCCATTATTCTATACCTATTCATCCTGCTTTATTTTCCTTTATAGAACTTAGCACTCCCCCAAATTATTTACATTTTGTTTATAATGTATTTTCTAAACTCCATGAGAGCAAAACTTTTGTTTATTTCATGTAGCATTGTATCCATAGAGCCTAGAAAATTTCCTGAAAACACAGTAGTAGGTGTTCAATAAATATGTGGCAAACCAATGTTGGTTTATGAAACTATAATTTGGGTGAAGGATTCTGTATCACATTCATCTTAGAGTACAGAAGAATCGATGTGACTAAATATTGAAGAGATAGTAAGATAGTTTCCTCAAAGCTGGAAAACAACAGCAGAACTATTAGAAAGATCTGTTCTCAGATATCACTGGTTAAATCTTCAACTCTTCCTGTAAGCCCCTAGATTTACATTTTGAGTCTTTGAGTCCCTTCCTCTACTCATACTATGCTCTTGCTTTGAATGATCTCATCTGCAACTCATTTGTAACTTTCTCGAAGCCAAATTTCTTCTTTCTGTTCCAGAACATTGGACCCAGCCTTTCATTATCACTGTGAGTATACCATAGAAAAAATATATTGCTTCTTATTTCATGAAAGAAAGTAGTCTAAAAGAGTTGACGCTAACAATATCCTCAACACTCCCTCTACAAAAATGGCTACTTATGTTCCCTACCTCAATGACTGCCCAAGAATCCATTTAGAATCCCAATTACAAATTAAGCACTATCCTTCATTGCTCCATTACTCATCCTGCTTCACATTAGCTTCCCCATCAATCATTACTATTTGTCCAATCCAACTATTTATTATGTTTAAAATCTGTCCACTTATTTTCACTACTAATATTTTAGTACAAATTTTCATCATTTTTTATAGGTTATAGCAACAGCTGTGCAACCATCTTCATTCACGACCTAACTCTAAGCCATTTTCCACAAGCAGCCAGACTGATATTCTAATAGTAAAGCTGATTATCTCCCTGTTCCACTCTTTCTTAAAAGCCTTGTCATGTCTCACCATATATGTCTCAGAAACTATACAAAAATGTGTTAGCTTAAAATAAGAACCATATTATTTCCTCACACATCTGTGGGTCAGCAATTTGGGCCAGACTTCTCTGGATTGTTCTTTTATTGGTCTCTACTAGTCATGCATATGGCTACAGTTCTCTGGTGGCTTCAGTGGAACTGGGTGATCTAAGTTGGCCTCATGCACATATCTGGTATTTGGTTCTGACTTTTGGCTGCACTTCTTTGTCCAGTAGCCAATTAGCTTACAATTCGATAGATAAGGCTTCTTTAGGTGGCAACCTCAGGACAGTAGGAGAAGGAAAGCAAAAGGTTCAAGGCTTCTTGAGGTCTAGACTTGGCAGCCACACTAAATCACCTCTGCCATGTTCTGTTGATCAGAGCAATTCACAAGGCCATATCAGATTCACGGAAAATAAATATCACATTTTGATGGGATGTATGGCAAAGTCAGTTTACAAAAAGTCATGCAAACAGAGATGGAAAGATTTTTAGGGCGATCTTTGTAATAATTTACCACAGTCTCCCACAAGATACAATTTTTAAATTACACTAAACCCACTCCATACTTGGGCATTAGGTTTCATCTCCTACCAATCCCAATTTCATAATCTGTACTCCACTCATTTGCTACTAGCAACAAAAACGCCAGCTCTCTGACCAAACTATGCTCTCTTACAACTTTGAGTTTTAATCTCAGCACCTTACTTCCAGATTTTCTCCTTGCAAGATCTCTTCTCCAGCAAAATTAACTTTTATGATCTTAGCAATATATAACTTGCTAATTCACACCTGCAAAATTGAACCAACACTTGGTGTTTCTGAGACCCAGGGCTAGACAGTCTCTTCCTTGCATCTTCAACTGCCTTAATCCCCATCTCCCGCTAAAACTCTAAAAAGCAATTACTTCTTACAGAAGACATTCTTTAACCTTGCTCACTTTCCACCTAATATTTGTTTCGGTACTTCTTATATAGTAACTCCCAACAGTATTTTTTTAAACATCTTTATTAGAATATAATTGCTTTACAATGGTGTGTTAGTTTCTGCTTTATAACAAAGTGAATCAGTTATACATATACATATGTCTCTATATCTCTTCCCTCTTGTATCTCCCTGCCTCCCACCCTCCCTATCCAACCCTTCTAGGTGGTCACAAAGCACCAAGCTGATCTCCCTGTGCTATGTAGCTGCTTCCCACTAGCTATCTATTTCACGTTTGGTAGTGTATATATGTCCGTGCTACTCTCTCACTTTGTCCCAGCTTACACTTCCCCCTCCGCGTGTCCTCAAGTCCATTATGTAGTAGGTCTGCATCTTTATCCCCATCTTGCCCCTAAGTTCTTCTGCCCATTTTTTTTTTTTGTTTTTTGTTTTTTCTTTTAGATTCCATATATATGTGTTAGCATATGGTATTTGTTTTTCTCTTTCTGACTTACTTCACTCTGTATGACTGTCTCTAGGTCCATCCACCTCGCTACAAATAACTCAGTTTTGTTCCTTTTTATGGCTGAGTAATATTCCATTGTATATATGTGCCACATCTTCTTTATCCATTCATCTGTTGTTAGACAACTTAGGTTGCTTCCAAGTCCTGGCTATTGTAAATAGAGCTGCAATGAAAATTTTAGTACCTGACTCTTTTTGAATTATGGTTTTCTCAGGGTACATGCCCAGTAGTGGGATTGTTGGGTAATATGGTAATTCTATTTTTAGAATTTTAACGAACCTCCATACTGTTCTCCATAGTGGCTGTATCAATTTACATTCCCACCAACAGTGCAAGAGGGTTCTCTTTTCTCCACACCCTCTCCAGCATT
>NC_041220.1:86133465-86133972 GCF_002837175.3 Physeter macrocephalus | reverse complement strand
GAGATGATATCTCATTGTAGTTTTGATTTGCATTTCTCTAATGATTAGTGATGTTGAGCATTCTTTCACATGTTTGTTGGCAATCTGTATATCTTCTTTGGAGAAATGTCTATTTAGGTCTTCTGCCCATTTTTGGATTGGGTTGTTTGTTTTTTTGATATTGAGCTGCATGAGTTGCTTGTATGTTTTGGAGATTAATCCTTTGTCAGTTGCTTCATTTGTAAATATTTTGTCCCATTCTGAGTGTTATCTTTTCATCTTGTTTCCTTTGCTGTGCAAAAGCTTTTAAGTTTCATTAGGTTCCATTTGTTTATTTTTGTTTTTATATCCATTTATCTAGGAGGTGGGTTCAGAAAGGGTCTTGCTATGATTTATGTCATAGAGTGTTCTGCCTTTGTTTTCCTCTAAGAGTTTGATGGTGTCTGGCCTTACATTTAGTTCTTTAATCCATTTTGAGTTTATTTTTGTGTGTGGTGTTAGGGAGTGTTCTAATTTCATTCTTTTACA
>NC_041220.1:86131921-86132844 GCF_002837175.3 Physeter macrocephalus | reverse complement strand
GTCATAATTTTCTGCATACAGGTCTTTTGTCTCCTTAGGCAGGTTTATTCCTAGATATTTTATTCTTTTTGTTGCAATGGTAAATGGAAGTGTTTTCTTAATTTCACTTTCTGATTTTTCATCATTAGTGTATAGGAATGCAAGAGATTTCTGTGCATTAACTTTGTATCCTGCTACTTTGCCAAATTCATTGTTTAGCTCTAGTAGTTTTCTGGTAGCATCTTTAGGATTCCCTATGTATAGTATCATGTCATCTGCAAACAGTGACAGCTTTACTTCTTCTTTTCCAATTTGGATTCTTTTTATTTCTTTCTCTTCTCTGACTGCTGTGGTGAAAACTTCCAAAACTATGTTGAATAATAGTGGTGAGAGTGGGCAACCTTGTCTTGTTCCTGATTTTAGTGGAAATGGTTTCAGTTTTTCACCATTGAGGATGATGTTGGCTGTAGGTTTGTCATATATGGCCTTTATTATGTTGAGGAAAGTTCCCTCTATGCACACTTTCTGGAGGGTTTTTATCATAAATGGGTGTTGAATTTTGTCGAACACTTTCTCTGCAACTATTGAGATGATCATATATTTTTTCTCCTTCAACTTGTTAATATGGTGTATCACATTTATTGATTTGCATATATTGAAGAATCCTTGCATTCCTGGGATAAACCCCACTTGATCATAGTGTATGATCCTTTTAATGTGCTATTGGATTCTGTTTGCTAATATTTTGTTGAGGATTTTTGCATCTATATTCATCAGTGATATTGGCTTGTAGTTTTCTTTCTTTGTGACATCTTTGTCTGGTTTTGGTATCAGAGTGACGGTGGCCTTGTAGGATGAGTTGGGGAGTGTTCCTCCCTCTGCTATACTTTGGAAGAGTTTGAGAAGGATAGTGTTAGCTCTTCTCTAAATGTTTGATAGAATTC
>NC_041220.1:86129542-86131303 GCF_002837175.3 Physeter macrocephalus | reverse complement strand
AGATCTTTTCCTGTAATTGGTATCTAGTCTCATAGCGTTGTGGTCGGAGAAGATACTTGATACGATTTCAATTTTCTTAAATTTACCAAGGCTTGATTTGTGACCCAGGATATGATCTATCCTGTAGAATGTTCCATGAGCACTTGAGAAAAATGTGTATTCTTTTGTTTTTGGATGGAATGTCCTATAAATATCAATTAAGTCCATCTTGTGTAATGTATCATTTAAAGCTTGTGTTTCCTTATTTATTTTCATTTTGGATGATCTGTCCATTGGTGAAAGTGGGGTGTTAAAGTACCCTACTATGATTGTGTTACTGTTGATTTCCCCTTTCATGGCTGGCTGTTAGTATTTGCCTTATGTATTGAGGTGCTCCTATTTTGGGGGCATAAATATTTACAATTGTTTTATCTTCTTCTTGGATTGATCCCTTGATCATTATGTAGTGTCCTTCTTTGGTCTGTTCATATTTTATATTTCTTCCTGGTTCAGTCTTGGAAAGCTTTGAATTTCTAAGAATTTGTCCGTTTCTTCCAGGTTGTCCATTTTATTGGCATATAGTTGCTTGTAGTAATCTCTCATGATCCTTTGTATTTCTGCAGTGTCAGTTGTTATTTCTCCTTTTTCATTTCTAATTCTATTGATTTGAGTCTTCTGTCTTTTTTTCTTGATAAGTCGGGCTAATGGTTTATCAATTTTATCTTCTCAAACAAACAGCTTTTAGTTTTATTGATCTTTGTTATCATTTCCTTCATTTCTTTTTCATTCATTTCTGATCTGTTCTGTATGATTTCTTTTCTTCTGCTAACTTTGGGGGTTTTTTGTTCTTCTTTCTCTAATTGCTGTAGGTATAAGGTTAGGTTGTTTATTTGAGATGTTTCGTGTTTCTTAAGGTAGGATTGTCTTGCTATAAACTTCCCTCTTAGAACTATTTTTGCTGAATCCCATACGTTTTGGGTCATCGTGTTTTCATTGTCATGTTTTTCTAGGTATTTTTTGATTTCCTCTTTGATTTCTTCAGTGATCTCTTGGTTATTAAGTAGTGTGTAGGTATTTTCCTTCTCTTGTGTTTCCTGCCTAGAGAAATTCCTTTAGCCTTTGTTGTAAAGCTGGTTTGGTGGTGCTGAATTCTCTTAGCTTTTGCTTGTCTGTAAACCTTTTAATTTCTCCTTCAAATCTCAATGAGATCCTTGCTGCATAGAGTAATATTGGTTGTAGGTTTTTCTCCTTCATCACTTTAAATATGTCCTGCCACTCCCTTCTGCCTTTCAGAGTTTCTGCTGAAAGATCAACTGTTAACCTTATCGGGATTCCCTTATGTGTTATTTGTTCTTTTTTTCCCTTGCTGCTTTTAATATTTGTTCTTTGTATTTAATTTTTGGTAGTTTGATTAATATTTGCCTTGGTGTGTTTATCCTTGGATTTATCCTGTATGGGACTCTCTGTGTTTCCTCGACTTGATTAACTATTTCTTTTCCCATATTAGGGAAGTTTTCAGCTATAATCTCTTCAAATATTTTTTCATTTCTTTTTCTCTTATTCTTCTGGGACTCCTATAGTTCACATGTTGGTGCATTTAATGTTGTCCCAGAGGTCTCTGAGACTGTCCTCAATTATTTTCATTCTTTTCTCTTTATTCTGCTCCACAGTAGTTATTTCCACTATTTTATCTTCCAGGTCACTTATCCATTCTTCTGCCTCAGTTATTCTGCTATTGATCCCTTCTAGAGAATTTTTAATTTCATTTATTGTGTTGTTCAT
>NC_041220.1:86106309-86128222 GCF_002837175.3 Physeter macrocephalus | reverse complement strand
CTTGTAATAGTCTTTATTTTAAAGTTTATTTTGTCTGATATGAGAATTGCTACTCCAGCTTTCTTTTGATTTCCATTTGCATGGAATATCTTTTTCCATCCGCTCACTTTCAGTCTGTATGTGTCCCTAGGTCTGAAGTGGGTCTCTTGTGGACAGCATATATGCGGGTCTTGATTTTGTAACCATTCAGCCAGTCTATGTCTTTTGGTTGGAGCACTTAATCCATTTGCACTTAATGTAATTATTGATATGTATGTTCCTATTACCATTTTCTTAATTGTTTTGGGTTTATTATTGTAGGTATTTTCCTTCTCTTGTGTTTCCTGCCTAGAGAAATTCCTTTAGCCTTTGTTGTAAAGCTGGTTTGGTGGTGCTGAATTCTCTTAGCTTTTGCTTGTCTGTAAACCTTTTAATTTCTCCTTCAAATCTCAATGAGATCCTTGCTGCATAGAGTAATATTGGTTGTAGGTTTTTCTCCTTCATCACTTTAAATATGTCCTGCCACTCCCTTCTGCCTTTCAGAGTTTCTGCTGAAAGATCAACTGTTAACCTTATCGGGATTCCCTTATGTGTTATTTGTTCTTTTTTTCCCTTGCTGCTTTTAATATTTGTTCTTTGTATTTAATTTTTGGTAGTTTGATTAATATTTGCCTTGGTGTGTTTATCCTTGGATTTATCCTGTATGGGACTCTCTGTGTTTCCTCGACTTGATTAACTATTTCCTTGTTAAACATTTCTTGTATTTTCTCCACTCTATTTCCAAGATTTTGGATATCTTTACTATCATTATTCTGAATTCTTTTTCTGTTAGACTGCCTATTTTCTCTTCATTTGTTAGGCCTGGTGGGTTTTTGCCTTCCTCCTTCATCTGCTGTTTGTGAATCTGTCTTCTCATTTTGCTTAACTTACTGTGTTTGGGGTCTCCTTTTCACAGACTGCAGGTTCATATTTTCCATTGTTTTTGGTGTCTGTCCCCTGGCTAATGTTGGTTCAGTGGGTTGTGTAGGCTTCCTGGTGGAGGGGACTAGTGCCTGTGTTCTGGTGGATGAGGATGGATCTTGTCTTTCTGGTGGGTATGTCCACGTCTGGTGGTGTGTTTTGGGGTGTCTGTGGCCTTATTATGATTTTAGGCAGTCTCTGTGCTAATGGATGGTGTTGTGTTCCTGTCTTGCTAGTTTTTGGCATAGGGAGTCCTGCACTATAGCTTGCTGGTCGTTGAGTGGAGCTGGGTCTTGGCATTGAGATGGAGATCTCTGGGAGATTTTCACCGTTTGATATTACATGGAGCTGGGAGGTCTTTTGTGGACCAGTGTCCTGAACTTGGCCCTCCCACTTCAGTGGCACAGCCCTGATGCCTGCCTGGAGCACCAAGAGTCTGTTCTCCACGTGGCTCAGAATAAAAGGGAGAAAAAAAGAAAGAAAGAAAGAAGAAGATAAAATAAATTAAAGTAAAATAAAATAAAGTAATTAAAATAAAAAATAATTATTAAGAAAAAAATTTTTAAGTAATTAAAAAAGAAACAAACAAAAGAAAAACGGACAGAGAGAACCCTAGGACAAATGGTTAAAGCAAAGCTATACAGACAAAATCACACACAGAAGCATACACACACACACTCACAAGAAGAGAAAAAAGGAAAAAAAAAAAAATATATATATATATATATCATTGCTCCCAAAGTGCAACCCCCTCAATTTGGGATGATTTGTTGTCTATTCAGGTATTACACAGATGCAGGGTACATCAAGTTGACAGTGGAGATTTAATCCGCTGCTCCTGAGGCTGCTGGAAGAGATTTCCCTTTCTCTTCTTTATTCGCACAGCTCCCGGGGTTCAGCTTTAGAATTGGACCCGCCTCTGCATGTAGGTCTCCTGAGGACGTCTGCTCTTTGCTCAGACAGGACAGTATTAAAGGAGCAGCTGATTCGGGGGCTCTGGCTCCCTCAGGCCGGGGGTAGGGAGGGGTACAGAATGCGGGGAGAGCCTGCGGCGGCAGAGGCCGGCGTGATGTTGCACCAGCCTGAGGCGTGCCATGCATTCTCCTGGGGAAGTTGTCCCTGGATCATGGGACCCTGGCAGTGGCGGGCTGCACAGGCTCTCAGGAAGGGAGGTGTGGAGACTGACCTGTGCTTGCACACAGGCTTCTTGGTGGCTGCAACAGCAGGCTTAGCATCTCGTGCCCATCTCTGGGGTCCACGCTGATAGCCGCAGCTCACGCCTGTCTCTGGAGTTCCTTTAAGCGGCACTCTTAATTCCCTCTCCTCGCGCACCAGGAGGCAAAGAGGCCAGAAAAAGTCTCTTGCCTCTTCGGCAGCTCCAGACTTTCTCCCGGGCTCCCTCCCGGCTAGCCGCCGTGGTGCACTAACCCCTTCAGGCTGTGTTCATGCCACCAACCCCAGTCCTCTCCCTGGGATCCGACTGAAGCCCGAGCCTCAGCTCCCAGCCCCGTTCTGCCCCGGCGGGTGAGCAGACAAGCCTCTCGGGCTGGTGAGTGCTGGTCAG
This sequence comes from Physeter macrocephalus, assembly GCF_002837175.3. Taxonomy (NCBI): domain Eukaryota; kingdom Metazoa; phylum Chordata; class Mammalia; order Artiodactyla; family Physeteridae; genus Physeter; species Physeter macrocephalus. The sequence continues at coordinate 86,125,719 of NC_041220.1, read as the reverse complement.
CACCGATCGTCTGTGTGGGAATCTCTCCGCTTTGCCCTCCACACCCCTGTTGCTGCACTCTCCTCCGTGGCTCCGAAGCTTCCACCCTCCGCCACCCAAAGTCTCCACCCGCAAAGGGGCTTCCTAGTGTGTGGAAACCTTTCCTCCTTCACAGCTCCCTCCCACTGGTGCAGGTCCTGTCCCTATTCTTTTGCCTCTGTTTTTTCCTTTTTTTTTTGCCCTACCCAGGTACACGGGGAGTTTCTTGCCTTTTGGGAGGTCTGAGGTCTTCTGCCAACGTTCAGTAGGTGTTCTGTAGGAGTTGTTCCACATGTAGATGTATTTCTAATGTATTTGTGGGGAAGAAGGTGATCTCCAAGTCTTATTCTTCTGCCATCTTGAAGCTCCTCCCCGAACAGTATTTTGCAATGACCTCTATTTAATATGTCTAGCTCTCTAGATTTTAAGTTCCTTGAGGGAAGTCACTGTATCTTACTCACCTTTGAATCCACAGGATCTAGCATTGTACCAGGGACATAAAGTAAGTTTAGTCAATATTTGTCAAAAGTTGATTCAAATCACATTCAAACTGAAAAATCATTACTTAGCTCTGGCCATTGCAGCTGCTGAATTTGTTTGACTAATATACACAGAGATATAAGATTCCTCTGAAAAACTTACTACCCTGTTGGCTTAAAGTTGAGCTCTAACATACAAAGAGTTAAAGTCTTACTGGCCACTCTTTGTTGACTACATACTCTAGCAATTATTTGATCACTGATTCTAATATAAAACTAAAAATCATGAGTTGTGATTTCGAGACAATCAAGTGCTCTATGAAATACATACATGTATTAGGCATTTTAATAGATATTAAACATTTCCCTAATTTTGCCACCATTAACTCAATAAGGAATGTCATTAATGGATTCTGCAACATTGCTATTTTATAAATTATTCAGTTACTCTTTTAATACTCATGACTTCTGACTACTCTGTCATCACTATAATATCAGTGTCTATAAACATTAACTTAGATTAATTTAAAGTTTTTTAAAATAAAATCCTTTTAGAAGGACAGATTTGATGATACCTTTAAAAATTTTAAAGGCCACTTTTTTTGAACAACTAATTTCACTTCTTAGAATTAGTCCATGGACAAACATCAGAATTTATATTTATCTATTTTGTAAGATGCTACTTTTTGTTTGCTTGTCTCTTACTATAGCACATTCATCTAGCAGCTATTCCGATTAGTAGGCTCTTTTTTTTTGTTGGAGTATAATTGCTTTACAATGTTGTGTTAGTTTCTACTGTACAATGAAGTGAATCAGCTATATGTATACATATATCCCCTCCCTCTTGGGCCTTTCTCCCACCCCCACCCCATCCCAGCCATCTAGGTTGTCACAGAGCACTGAGCTGAGCTCCCGTGCTATAACAGCAGGTTCCAACGAGCTATCTATTTTACACATGGTGATGAGTTGGTTCTTGCACTGCTTGGTTAAAAGTTTTTACTATCACATGTATACTAAGTTGTTTGTAAAAGAATACCCTTTGCAACATTGTTCATAATAGAAAAAAAAAATATATCCTAAATACTAGCTGAGGGAAACTGATTAAATAAATCATTGTACATGAACATTATGAATTACTGAGTAGATATTTGAAGCTATTTTAAGTTTTATTGCTAACACGGAATGTTCAGGCACACCATCATGATGTATGAAAAGAATACAGAACTAAACACAGAGTATGACCTCAATTTACACTAAAAGGCTAAATAAACATGCATAAACACATATTTTCAGGTAAATTCATAATAAAAGTATACAAAGAAAATAAAGCTCTTCTCCACTCTGGAAAGGAGAATGAGGCAATTCTATACGAGTAAAGAGTAAATTTTGTGTTTTACTTTATATTTTAGGTATTACTTGAATCTTATCTAATAGCAACAGTATCAACAGCAATAATAGCTAACATTTAGGGGTGGATTACTAATGGACAAGCATTTCCAAATTCCAAATGTTAACTCATTTAATTTTCATAAAAATACCATCAGACATCTGCAATTACCTCCCTTTAATATGTAAAGGAACTGAGGCGCAGAGAGGTTAAGTAATGCATCTGATGTCCAAAAAGCTAGTATTTCAAAAGGATATGAACACAACAGGTATGGGCCTGAATTTTCTTAATCACTACATTTCATGTAGTACTTGAGTAATTATTTTAATGCTTGAATACATTACAGAAATAGGAAAACAGCATTAATCTTACATTTTTTAAAATAACACCATATAATAGGGTTGCACTCATGTGATTATTGTTTGTCCCACTTGGTTTAAATGTAACTTTGTGCCCATTCTTGACAATGATAGCAGCTAATTGGAATTATTATTATTATTATTTTTTTTTGTGTGTGTGGTATGCGGGCCTCCCTCTGTTGCGGCCTCTCCCGTTGCGGAGCACAGGCTCCGGACGCGCAGGCCCAGCGGCCATGGCCCACGGGCCCAGCCGCTCCGCGGCACGTGGGATCCTCCCAGACCGGGGAGGGAACCCGGTTCCCCTGCATCGGCAGGCGGACGCGCAACCACTGCGCCACCAGGGAAGCCCGGAATTATTTTTAATTTAACTTCTTTTGCACCTGTTAGCTAGCCTACTACCTATGCAAATACCTTTCTAATGCAAGTATAAAATTGTTGTTATCTGGTTTCATAGTACTTTTCCATCAAAATTACAATATTTTAGGTATAGGCTACCACAAGAATCACTACTTTCAAAACATCTAAAACTATTTGAAATAGTACTTTTATCATATTCCAAATTTGATTCTGTAATAACACAAAATGCATACAGATCTTTCTAAGATTTTGGAATTGTCTCCAAATTCCCTCACCTTACCTTTTAATTTTTGTTTTCCCATTGTAGACTCCCTGCTCCAGCCAGATTCGCTTGATTGATTTTGCCTACTTATCACTTGCTCATTGCCACCTGAGACTAATTCAACAAACAAATGGTATTTGTGAGACAGTGCTAGACACCACTGTGCATGTGACTTTTGCCCACTTGATATTCTTCTGTCTCTTTCTTTAAGAGCCAGCTCCCTTTCAAATTTCTCCAAGATTTTTTTTTAATCAGATGTTTCTATCACACGCTCTTTCTTGTTGCCCCTGGCCTTCATGAGTGTGGTTTTCACCTTGTATATTTGCACTTGTTTGCACTCTGCTTTGTGAGCATGTGGAGAAAGCTGAAAAGCCTGTGATCTTTTTTCCTTTTCTTTTTTTTTTTTTTTTTTGCGGTACGCGGGCCTCTCACTATTGTGGTCTCTCCCGTTGCGGAGCACAGGCTCCAGACGCGCAGGCTCAGCGGCCATGGCTCACGGGCACAGCTGCTCCGCGGCATGTGGGATCTTCCCGGACTGGGGCCCGAACCCATGTCCCCTGCATCGGCAGGCAGCCTTTCAACCACTGCGCCACCAGGGAAGCCCCCCATGATCTTTATGTACAACTATGTTCATATGTTTGTAAAAAGTAAAGACTTTATCTTACATATTTCAAACATGACCCTAGCCCATGGTGCCAGGTACTGGACAATCAGTAAATTGTGGCTATCTCATGATGTGAGACTGAAATGGGGTAAATAAAAAAGAAGAAAAATACAATAAACAAAAGAGGAAAATATGCAGAAACTCAAGAGGAGAAAAAAAGAATAGAACTCAAAACAGAAAAGGAGATTAGGGCTTCCCTGGTGGCACAGTGGTTGAGTACGCCTGCTGATGCAGGGGATGCGGGTTCATGCCCCGGTCCGGGAAGATCCCACATGCCGCAGAGCGGCTGGGCCCGTGAGCCATGGCCGCTGAGCCTGCGCGTCCGGAGCCTGTGCTCTGCAACGGGAGAGGCCACAACAGTGAGAGGCCCGCGTACCGCAAAAAAAATAAAATAAAATAAAGGAGATTAAATAAAGGGCATGATGACACAGTCATGAAAATAAACTGTCCATACCCTTAGGCAAGTAAGATTAAACATGAATTTTGAAGAGAATTCCACCCTGTATGATTATTAGTCACAAAATTTTTAGAAATACTGCCTCTTATTTTACATAGATAACAAGTCAGTTAAACTTAAGTGGATATCGATTTCCAAGTTCTAAAAAAAAAGATGTAAACTTATACATAAATTTTTTATTATTCTCAAAGACATAGCATACCATTTAAAATGTACTTGAATGTACTTCTGAGCTAAATAAACATGTGGTGCCAAGACAAGCTAAGATATACTCAAAATTTAATTTAGAGGCTAATTTAATAACTCAGCATGTCATCCCGAGTCTTACAGATTTACTTCATTATCAAAACCCCATAGGACACTTTATAATCAAGTAAACAAATTTTAGGAATTATTTAAAACATCTAAGATGACTAGAATAATCTGTCATATCTAGATCAGTTCATTTTTGCTACAGTGTTTATATAAACTTTGCTATGGCATGTTTTATTAATAAAGCAACAGATATAAAGCAAGTTGAGGATAGTTTTATAGTAAAACAATTCGAATTTACATTGAAATACTGAGAGTAACTGTATAACGTACAAAACATAGTTTATTGAAAAACTAAGAACAGAAAACAGTTGGCTAAAATAAGCATTACACATTTAAACGAATTTTACTTTCTATACCTTCCTAATACCAGATATTACATAGGAAGAATCGGCTTCTTATTCAAATTACCACCTGGATATGCCTTAATAACATCAAAATTAACATTTTGAAAACTAATGATTGTCTCTTTAATCTAACTCTTAACCTTTCCATGGATTTTCTATTTTAATTAATTAAATGATCATTCTTCCTGGCAGCCAAGCCATAATCCTAGAATTCATGAAAACCTTTATCATTTTTTATTTATTATAATTATTTTTCCTGATTTTCTTTAGAGATTTTTAAAGATTTTTTTTTCTTTTTTTAGATTTGGTTCATATTGAGAATTAAATCAGAAATTACAATTTGCAAAAAAGGACTATACTCTCAAAACCACTCTCAAAAAACTCTCAAAACTATACCAAACTAAACCATGATATCACAGATTATCTGAGGTCAAATTCCATTTAGACCAGTTTGTTCAGAAATATATTTATAAGGTTAGACCTCAAACAACCTGAATTAATAGTAATTCAATATGGACTTACATATTTTAATGTAAGCATTGATTTTTCCAGCAACTTGCCTTGTTCATAAATTCTGACTAATCCTTGTTAAGACTAAAACACCCAAATCTAAAATCCCTGGTGTATTTTCCCCAACTCTCCTCTTTGGAGAAGATTTACAGTTCTTTTTGATTATAATAACCTTTGCTGAGGCAAATTGAAAGATTTTTTTCTTAATCACAAGTATGTTTGCTGTAGTCTTTGATTAGTACTGTTCCAGTACTGGCATTTATTTTTAATTCTTTTTATAATTCTAGTTTTCTGATTAAATTATTTATCTGATCATATATTTTTGAACCTATTAATCACAATTATTTTCATCTTAAACTTTATGTCTGATACTTTCAAAACCTGATTTATCTGTGGATATGTTTTTATTTTCTATATTTTATATTTAGATCTTAGTTCTGGGATCCTTCGTAATTTTTGATTAGATGTAATGGATTTTGCAGAAAAATCTCTACAATCTCTGAAGAGAGAGTTCAACAGGAAAGATACAGTGAGAAGATAATGTCAATCTAATTAGCTACCTGGATTTTTGTTTGAAGATTTTTAAAGACTCTGTCTATTTCTGTTTTATTCTTACTCTCAGAATGCATCCTTCCAGGCTTTCAACTGAGAACCTGGAGTGTTTAACAATACCTCTCCTCTTTAGCAGGTCCTTACCTCCATTTTTTTGTCTGAAACTACCCAGAATTTTGCCCTGTTTCAAAGACATCTTTCTTAACATCCTTCTCTGAAGAGCTTCAGAAATCAGCAAATACCTGAGAAAGTCACTGGAACCAACACTGAAGATCTCACCATGAAGCACTGAAGCAGGCTGTTTTGAAAATCTCACCAGAAAGCTGCAGCAATTCTCAGTTATATTAAATGTCTTGATTAGAAAACCACATCCTTGAAGAAGAGAGAGAAGTGAAGAAGTGAGAACAATGATACAACCTACAAGAGAAATAGGTATGTAACTACTTTTAGTAATGCCATTCAAGATTACAGAATATTATGAGAGAAAATGTATGCTATTTCCTCATGTATCCATAGGATAAGTGGCTTCAGTTTTTCTAGTCCCTATTCCAAATGCAGTCTCTTAATTTGGTTCTCCAGAAATGAGGAGGACTATATACTTTTATTGACAAGAACCTGAAATTAACCTGCTCTGTATTCACTTTTTGGTGGAATAGATGTGTTAAATGTCAACTCACACAATAAGAGGTTCAGCTTCATGTAGTCTTGGATGTTTGTTCTTACACTAAGCTGATGGCCAAACTCAAGTCCATACCTGAAGTCTCATTGTGCAAGGAAGTATGCCAACTTGAGTGAATCAGAATGAAGAGTCTTTCCTCAGATCACTCGTTATCTTCCACTTCTTAACCAGAAATACAGTTCAATGGCCTTCCATAACTTTTCACTCTTCCAGATTTTCTGCTTGACTAGTGAGAAAATCAAGATAGGTTTGCATCGTGAGCCCAGCTGTCCTCAGTTCACAGGATAACTTCCATAAATCCCTACTCTGACTGGTAGACCATGGTGACATATTAGGTCTCCTGGATTAGTGTCAATTCAGAGTCAGTGTTCAGTAATCCTTGAAGAGTCTGATTATTTCCTTTTACCAATGTACAATCACCCTGGTGATAGCCTATAGGTCCCTTTACAGAAGTCTGGGAGAAAGATTAACTGTATAAAATTTTGGCAGTGTAGTGGGATCCTTTATTAATAAGACCTGACCTCTCCTTTATTAAGGGGAATTCTGTAAGCTGGCTCAAGTCTAGGAACTAATTAAGTAGGCCATGAATCTCTGTTTTCATGATTCAAGTTGGACTTTTGTTCACTTGTCCTAGAACTTCTCTACTTATACAGATCAAGTAAGAATTCTAGGAACACCTTGATCAACTAGACAACACCATAGGTCTCTGCAAGTCACACTATTCTGATTACTGGTTTGATTCTGCTATCCATTATGGTAACCATGCCCACCTTGCCTTTGGTGACTAAGTGCTGGCGCTTGACCCCTGACACCAAGGGATCCAATTATCTCTGCTGCATTCAGATTTACCAATTCAGTGGCAGCAGGGCCCACTGTAATTTTTGGCTTTTAGACGAGTAATCACAGAGCTCTTCAAGGATGCTGGAGCTCCCTCACAAATTTATTCCTCACAGTCTTGGTAAAACTTGTGTTCTCTAGTCCCTGGGTGAGCAGGTCTTAAATAATTAATCCTCTCTAACATTCCAATCTCCCTAAGCCTTTGGATTTCTTCCACTGTAGTATATATGTACCACAACACTTCTGATATTTCAACTTCATTTAGTGTAGGCCAACTTTTGTTTGAGTCAACCAACTAAACAAACTATTTTTAAACCACTCAATTTGCAACATTAAATCCTGAATCTCTGTTTAGTGGGCCCAAATCAATAAATTCAGCCTAACTCAACTTTATGTCCCTTCTACTTAATATTTATTTCCACACATATTCCTGAGATTTTCATCTGTATAAACTGGAAAAATCATTTAGCTTTTTTTGGAGTGCAGCACACTTCCTCATGTGTCACATGCTTTGTACCTACCTTTAGGAAACCACTGGGACTCGTGTTCAATTATAGGTCTAGCAGCAAAGAGTGATGGGAGTGAGTCCTAAGGAGAATCAGCAATGTCGTGTAAGGCAATGACCTCAGAAGAAGCTATTATACTTTATTCAGAAAAAGTAGAGTGAGTCTCCTCATTCAGAGATAATAGAGCTGTCTTCGCTAGCAAACATTCATCAGAATTTGGGACTTAATGTCCCCAGTTTCACCAGGATCTCCTAATATGTCCCCATTCCAATTTTCAGGATCCTGTTCTTTTCTAATCAATGCCCTCTATTTAGCACAGACACTCTATGAGTTTAGATACTAAATTTCTGTAGTAACTAAGCTATTTGCTAAATGTGATGCTGGATTTGGTTCTCAGCATCTTAGTTTTGAATCTATAGGAGATAATGGTTTCTTTCAGGGAAGCAATAGTAAAATGGCAGAGCAGAGAGATAACTATGGGAAAGAATTGATAAACAAAAGGGGACATGGACTTGATGATTTTGAAAAATCATCTCCAGATGGCAAAAAATGCTAAATTAAGAGATTTATTGTCCAGATACCATGCTCTAGAGAAAAGGCCAAAAGTGTGACTATACAGTCTTTTGCAGAAACCTTATTAGATCAAAAGTTCAAAGTCAGAATATTTTGTCACACAAAGGGGTCTTTTAAGAGATTAAGGGTATACCTCCTTGAACCTATCAATCAAATTTTGGGGCTCTATAAGTCTTCAGAGTACTGTTCCTGAATCATCTCAATAGAAGGCTGATATAAACAAAGGATTATATTAAAAGAATCTGTGGAAGCAGCTTTTATCTAATGGAGTGAAAGCTAGTAAAACCCATGGAAGGTCCAAAAAGCATTTCAGAAAATTGTTCCAGCAGAAACACTGCCAATCTGCACTAAAAAGGACATAAAGAATACAAATTAAAAGGTATCCAAAATTCTACTGACAAGAAGAAATTTGATGAAATTATTCAGCAGCAAAACTGTGCTACCTTTCATGAAAAAGAAAGAAGGAATTAGAGGGTAGGAGCAAGATTCTACAAGGAAGAGCCTAGGACCACTGTAAACTACTCTGAGGCCTCGAATCTCAATCAATAAACCCCCAATCTTTGTCAGGTTAGAGTTCAGAACTTCAATGACTTGCAATATTTTTACCTCCCATTTGCCCCCTTTTGAGCTGGAATTTAGAATGCTTTTTTTCCTAGACCTGTTCCACCATTGTATGTCAGGTTTGTTGGGGGCAATTATTTTGCCTCTTTAGTTTCACAGGTCACAGATGGAGAGATTTTGCTACAGGAGCAGTACTTAATGGATTATGTCCTAAAGTTTCATCTGCATCTGTACCTGGTTTATGTGATGAGATCATGCATATTGAGTAGATGTTGAAATGGTGTGAAACTCTGGGAAACCTGGAACATGGTGAATATTAGGAGGGATATGAATCTTTGGGGATCAGAAGGAAGACTAAAAAGACATACCCAAAGGTTATGTCCAGTGAGTAATGCCCTATAATCTCTCCATTTGCATATGGGTAGACCTGTGACTCACTTCTTAACAGGTCAAATATGACAAAGGTGATAGGATGATTCTCCCCTGATTATGTTACATTGTATAAGACTCTGACTTAGCCATTTGGAATAGACTCGCTCTCCTTCTATCCCTTCTGGCCTTGAAAAAGCAAATTTCTTTGACGTGGAGAAAGCCACATGGCAGGGAACTATGGGCAGCCTCTATGAGCTGAGGGCCTACAAATACAAGGAACTGAATTCTGCCAACAACCACATGAACTTGGAAGAGGACCCTGAGCCACAGAAAGATTGCAGCCCCGCCAACACCTTTACTGTAGCTTTGTGAGTCCCTTAGCAAAAGACCAACTAAGTCATGCCCAGACTCCTATCCCACAGAAAATGTGAGATCATAAATGTGTGTTTTCTTAATCACAAATTTTCATATATTATTAGAAAATTAATACAATACCTACTCCAATTTAGGCAATATAACAAGAGGTTTGGATCAAGTAGATGGTCTCCAAAGTAAAATCTGGCTCTAAATTTCATGATTTGGATGATGTGGCAATAAACTATAGTGCCAAGTACCAAATAAATTAATAGGTCATCCTTCAGCTGCATTGGATTCCAGGATATCTATTCAATTTGTATTAGAACAAGGAATTTCCAAAATAACAAGATATAGGTATGTTAGTTGAGTTCCATATCAATTACAGATGAATGCAAAATACATTTATAACTCTAACTTGCATTTGGAACATGGCAAAGAAAAGAATCATAAGGTAATCAAATCACGACCTGAAGAAATTTTCATGAGAGCAAGTTAGGTGTATATCACTCCCTGTGCTCAATACAGACAATTTCACAAAGATACCTGGTTTTTAAATGTCATTCCAATGATTGTCAATGAGTGTAAAACTAACATAGCAGTGACCTAATTTAGAAAGCATTTTTGTAAATTATTGCACTGTTATTTTTATTACCTTACTTGATTTTCTAGATATCACTATTATTTTTTCTTCATGGTAAGCAATTGCTTCTGTAAAATAACCTTGATAACCAGTCGTAATTCTACATATCCACAAATTAAAACTAACTTTCTGAGAAAAAATTATGTAAGAAAGGTGAGGACAAATAATTTTTCTCTAGGAAGTTTCCAAAAAATTAACACTTCCCTCCTTGCAAATTCTCCAAGAAATTGTATGATTTTCTTATATATGGTAAACTTTATATAAATAAATGTATTAATATGGTGCATAAAGGCATTTCAGTAAAAAAATGATGTCAAATAACCAAAGAGACATAGTGCCATAAAATAACAACAACCCCCCCACACACATTTTGTTGTGATGTTATACAGCTTAAAAAAGTCTTGAACCAGCAACATTCAGATTTATTTAGACTTTTCTTATTAATCCTCAAAGAATTTTTGGAAGTAGAAGACATGAATGATACTACTAAAAACTTTGGTGCCTTTGAGCACTCCTCCCTAATTCTAATACTGGGCAATAATAGAATGTATGTGTGATTTTAGAAGGACTCTGGATCACATGGTAAATATATTCAAAGAGTCCATGAAACCAAGAGTCAGGAACTAAATTCTCCATGGACTCCAATCTAAGTTCCAAAGCTCTAAGTAGAGTTTAAGCTTAATGCTCTCTTCCAGAGGGAATAGGAACTCCATGTCTGAAAGACAGCTACCATAGGAGATTTAAGCCTACATTTATCATTATCTTCATGGATGAGAAAAAATAAAATCAAAATAGAGATAATTACATAGACTTCACTTACCATAATATCAAGGAATTTATGGGTTTTTTAATTAGGTAAGACATTCTAAAAATAACATAACAAACATGCTAGGAAAGGAAATTAGTAAAAATTCATGAAGAAATTGAAAATTTCAATAAAATATATCTGTAAGTAGCTTTAAAATGATTATTAGTATATTGAATTTTGGACATAATCTCATCTAACATGAAGATAAAAAATTATCTACAGTCCAAATCTTATACATCTTAATACCCTCCTCCATAGTTATCATACAGTGGATATTCAATCAAAATATGCTGTATGGCTGAATAATCTTTTCTTTTTTCATTTTCTTTGTATTATATTTTATTATATTTCTTTATAATACAACCAGGTGATTTTGTCTCCTAGTGGATATTTGGCAATGTCTGGAGACAGTTTTGAATGTTATAACTGGGCAGGAGCTACTGTCATTTATTGGAGACCAGGAATGCTGCTAAACATTCTATAAGGCATAGAATTGTCCTCTATGACCAAATTTATCTCGTCTAAAATGTAGTAGTGCTGTGGTTGGGAAACCCTGCTTTAAAGAAAGAAAAGTGTGAAATTATTTAATTGCTTATAAGACATAAGCAGATTGGTGCAAAACATTTATTAGACAATGATAAATGAGCACGTGGTTCATCAGGAATTCTTTCCTGGAATTAGACAGACAATGTCATATCAACACTGCTTGATTTCCTCAACTGTTCTCGGATATGTTCTGCTGTAGACATAACATTTCAAAAAAAAGATTAAATGTAAAGATGATGAAAATGTAGTAGAAATGGAGAATACATTGGCAAATCCTCTAATTCTAGAATGACAAAACAATTCTGATTGTCCTGATGAGAGATTAATTGAAAATGATTTGGGTAGAAAAATAAGATAATTTATTGATATGAATATGGTAATATGAATAATTTGGTTTTCACAGCAATAATTTGAGTGCTGTGGCTTTTATGCTGAAAGTTTCCTATTAGAATCTGAATCTAAAATTTTAAATGACTTATAATGCAGGAGGAGCTCATGGCTGAATGACACAGACAAACTATCCTAAGGAGTCTTTTTAGGGATTCTAAATAAAATTAGACTTAGCAGGATCAAACCTAGAGATTTGATCAGAAATATAAATATCCCAACACAAACTGCTTTGATTTTAAATAGTTGCATCGTAATATACATCCTTGAAACATTTCTACTCCGTTACATTCATGATACATAAGAGAAATCCCAGTAGTAGTGTGCTTCAGTCATCCAAGGGCCAAATTCAAAATACAGATTTAAACAGCCATGTCTTATCTTTATCATCTCTTATTTTAAAGGAGGAAACATTAAGAAGGTATTTGTTTGAAACATAATTTGCTGAAATTTAAATGGTAAGATGAAGTTATCTTAAGTCAGAGATTTGTCACTTGGTACTTTATCCCTAGTTCTTAGCACAGTGCTAAGAACTGTGGGGTTTTATTACTGAGCACAATAAATGGTGCTCAATAAATATTTAAATGGATGAAGGTGATCATACTCATTGGTATGAGGATTGTGATGACTCACCTGCAACTGATTATCTATTTTACACTTAATATATTTAGAGGGCTTTTTTAAAAAAAATTATCCACTACAGCCTTAGTAGTTTGTCTTTCCTCTTTGGTTTACTATATGCCAAAGCTGGCATCTTATTGTCTGTCTGGCTCATTTAGTCCATGTTTTTCTTGCTATATGTACAAGGTACACCAAACCAAAATACACAGATACTGAATAATTCTATTTCCGGGTTAAATGAATAGGGGGGAGTCATTTATTTTATATAATTTATAGAACACCTGGTATTTTTCTAATACTCATCAATGTGAATATGAGTACAATAATTCTGAAACAAAAAAGGCTCATTGGTGTAGCTAATGTCAGAGTGTTTCAAATACTATTGCAATTGTAATACTTCACTGTATAGTTTTTGGGACCAAATATCCAAATTAAAAGTTAAAACTACACTAGGACCTTGTGAAACTAACCTTTGGAGTAAATGACTGCTTTAGAAAGAAAGACAGGAGAAAATATATTGTGACTGATATCATACCTTTTACTATAGACACACCAATATGTTTAAGATAAATGAGAAAGGGATAAAATGGCTGACAAAGGCAGAAGGTTTATAATTCTTCTTGCTATTATCTCCTAAAGTTTGAGAAAGTGAGAGAATAGAGAAAATACATTGAAACCCCATTCATTTTCTTACTCCCTAGTTTCAGGAAGGAACTTAAGACAATGCTAAATCACATTAGGACTTCATTTGAAGAATATAATAACATTCTTTCACCAAATTCAGAAACTACAGGGATAGCTGTTTCTAATATCCTAATTGGAAAAGAAAAATAGTCAGTTGAAGACCATAATTGAGGAACAATTGAAATATTGGTGTATTACAATGACATGGCACACAGAGGATACTTTGCAACTTTCAGGAGACAAGACATTAAATTTGTACACCATGATATATCAAAGGGGAGATTGTTCATGGTATTATGTTATCAGAACTGAGGATGAGCTGGCACAATTTAGCCACTAGCCAAGGGTGATACAAGAGATCTGCATCAGAAATGTTCTGTCCTTGGTAGCACTGGGGCCTCTAAGATTTTTCTGGAACCAAGGACACCAGGTGAAATGGGGTGGTTAATTTTAAGTGCTTTGTAAATTGTTTTTCTTTTGATCTTGTCTTCCTATAAACAGTCCATGGTATATTTAGAGGCAAAGGAGGTAGTGGAGAGGGGAATCTCTTTATTTTCCAATGACTAAGAGGAGACTCAAATTAATGCTAATAGGAAAGAAAGAATGTTGGGTAATTATATTTATATTTGCATTATCTCCACACCCCAATGACAAGTTATCATCTATATTTCTCATGTTACAAAAGTTCTTGGAGGTATTTTGACCCCTTGAAACTATAGGATAAAATTACCTTAACATAAACTTATAGGAGACCTTCAGGATGGTGGAGGAGTAAGACGTGGAGATCACCTTCCTCCCCACAAATACATCAAAAAATACATCTACATGTGGAACAACTCCGACAGAACACCTACTGAACGCTGGCAGAAGACCTCAGACTTCCCAAAAGGCAAGAGAATCCCCATGTACCTGAGTAGGGCAAAAGAAAAAAGAAAAAGCAGAGACAAAAGAATAGGGACAGGACCTACATCTCTGGGAGGGACCTGTGGAGGAGGATAAGTTTCCACACACTAGAGAGCCCCTTCACTGGCAAGGCGGGGGTGTGGGCTGGGGGGAAGCCTCAGAGCCACAGAGGAGAGCGCAGTGACAGAGGTGCAGAGGGCAAAGTGAAGAGATTCCCGCACCAAGGATTTGTGCTGACTGTACTCACCAATATGAGACACTTCTCTGCTCACCTGCCAAGGTGGGTGGGGCCTGGGAGCTGAGGTTCGGGCTTCGGAGGTCAGATCCAAGTGAAACCCTTCACAGAGGGTTGGCTGTGTGAAGACAGATTGAAGGGGGCTAATGTGCCACAACTAGCCAGGAGGGAGTCAGGGAAAAAGTCTGGACCTACCTAAGAGGCAAGAGACCATTGTTTTGGGGTGCGTGAGGAGAGGGGATTCCTTCCCTGTGTGCTCACAGAAGTCAGAGCACCACCTAAGCAAGCTTCAGAGATGGGCGTGAGCCAAGGCTACCAACTCAGATCCCAGAGATGGGCATGAAACACTAATGCTGATGCCGCTGCACTGTCACCAAGCATCCTGTGTGCAAGCACAGGTCACTACCCACACCCATCCTGGGAGCCTGTGCAGCGGGCTACTGCCAGGATCCCGAGATCCAGGGACAATTTCCCCAGGAAAACACACAGTGCACCTCAGGCTGTTGCAACTTCATGCTAGCCTATGCTGCCGCAGGCTCAGGCCCCATTCCAACTATGACACTGTACCCCTCCCTCCTCCCAGCCTGAGTGAGCAAGAGCATCCTAATCAGCTGCTACTTTAACCCCCTCCTGTCTGGACAGGGAACAGACACCTGAGGGGACCTACACACAGAGGTGGGGCCAAAACCAAAGCTGAACCCCAAAAGCTGGGCAAACAAAGAAGAGAAAGGGAAATTTCTCTGTGCAACCTCAGGAGCAGCAGATTAAATCCCAGCAATCAACCTGATGAATCCTGCATCTGTGGAATACATGAATAGACAAAGAATGTTCCCAAAATTGAGGTGGTGGATTTTAGAAGCAACTGCAGACTTGGGGTTTGCTTTCTGCGACTGATTTATTTCCGATTTTTATGTTTATCTTAGTTTACTTTTTAGTGCTTGTTACCATTGGTGGATTTGTTTATTGGTTTGGTTGCTATTTTTTTTTAATTATATTAATTAATTTTTTTAATTTTTTAATTTTTTAATTTTATTATTATTTTCCTATTTTTTCGTCTTTTTCTTCTGAGCCATGTGGCTGGCAGGTTCTTCGTGCTCTGGCTGGGTGTCAGGTCTGAGCCTCCCAGGTGGCAGAGCTGAGTTCAGAACATTGGACCATGAGAGATCTCAGCCCATGTAATATCAATTGGCAAAAGCTCTCCCAGATATCTCCATCTCAACACTAAGACCCAGCTCCACTGAATGGCCTGCAAGCTCCAGTGGTAGATGCCCCATGCCAAACAACAAGCAAGACAGGAATAGAACCCCACTCATTAGAAGGGAGGCTGCCCAAAGTCATACTAAGTTCATAGACACCCCAAAACACACCAGCAAATGCAGCACTGCCCACCAGAAAGAAGAGATCCAGCACCACCCACCAGAACACAGGCACCAGTCCCCTCCACCAGGAAGCCTACTCAAGCCAGTGAACCAACTTCACCCACTGGGGACAGACACCAAAAACAACGGGAACTATGAACATGCAGCCTGTGAAAAGGAGACCCCAAACACAGGAAGTTAAACAGAATGAGAAGAAAGAGAAACACACAACAGATGAAAGAGCAAGGTAAAAACCCACCAGAGAAAAAATTAAGAGGAAATAGGGAGGCTACCTGAAAAAGAATTCAGAATAATGATAGTAAAGATGATCTAAAATGTTGGAAATAAAAAGGTGAAAATATAAGAAATGTTTAACAAGGACCTAGAAGAACAAAAGAGCAAACAAACAATGATGAACAACAAAATAAATGAACTTAAAAATTCTCTAGAAGGAATCAATAGCAGAATAACTGAAGTAGAAGAATGGATAAGTGATCTGGAAGATAAAATAGTGGAAATAAAAGCCATAGAGCAGAATAAAGACAAAAGAATGAAAAAAATTGAGGACAGTCTCAGACACCTCTGGGACAACATTAAATACAACGACATTCAAATTATAGGTGTCCCAGAAGAAGAAGAGAAAAAGAAAGGGTCTGAGAAAATATTTGAAGAGATTATAGTTGAACAGTCCCCTAATATGGGAAAGGAAATAGTCAATCAAGTCCAGTAAGCGAGAAGAGTCCCATACAGGATAAATCTAAGGAGATACACGCCAAGACACATATTAATCAAACTACCAAAAATTAAATACAAATAAAAAATATTAAAAACAGCAAGAAAAAAGCGACAAAAAACATACAAGGGAATCCCCATAAGGTTAACAGCTAATCTTTCATCAGAAACTCTGAAAGACAGAAGGGAGTAGCAGGACATATTTAAAGTGATGAAAAGGAAAAACCTGCAACCAAGATTAGTCTACCCAGCAAGTATCTCATTCAGATTCACAGAGAAATTAAAACTTTTACAGACAAGCAAAAGCTAAGAGAATTCATCACCAACAAACCAGCTCTACAACAAATGCTAAAGGAACTTCTCTCAGCAGGAAACACAAGAGAAGGAAAAGACCTACAAAAACAAACCCAAACAATTAAGAAAATGGTAATAGGAGCATACATGTCAATAATTACCTTAAATGTAAATGGATTAATTGCTCCAACCAAAAGACATAGACTGGCTGAATGGATACAAAAACAAAACCAGTATATATGCTGTCTATAAGAAACCCACTTCAGACCTAGGGACACATACAGACTGAAAGTGAGGAGATGGAAAAAGATATTCCATGCAAATGGAAATGAGAAGAAAGCTGGAGTAGCAATTCTCAAATCAGACAAAATAGACTTTAAAACAAAGACTATTACAAGAGACAAAGAAGGACACTACACAATGGTCAAGGGGTCGATCCAAGAAGATATAACAATTGTAAATATTTATGCCCCAAAATAGGAGCACCTCAATACATAAGGCAAACACTAGAAATCATATCAAGTACCTTTTCCAACCACAATGCTATGAGACTAGATATTAATTACAGGAAAAAATCTGTAAGAAATAGAAACATATGGAGGCTAAACAACACACTACTTAATAACCAAGAGATCACTGAAGAAATCAAAGAGGCAATCAAAATATACCTAGGAAAACATGACAATGAAAACACGATGACCCAAGACCTATGGGATGCAGCAAAAGTAGTTCTAAGAGGGAAGTTTACAGCAATAGAATCCTACCTCAAGAAGCAAGAAAAATCTCAAATAAACTTCCTAACCTTACACCTAAAGCAATTAGAGAAAGAAGAAGAAGAAGAACAACAACAACAACAAAAACAGAGTTAGCAGAAGGAAAGAAATCATAAAGATCAGATCAGAAATAAATGAAAAATAAATGAAGGAAACAATAGCAAAGATCAGGAAAACTAAAAGCTGGTTCTTTGAGAAGAAAAACAAATTTGATAAGCCATTAGCCAGACTCATCAAGGAAAAACGGGAGAAGACTCAAATCAACAGAATTAGAATGAAAAAGGAGAAGTAACAACCAACACTGCAGATATATAAAGGATCATGAGAGATTACTACAAGCAACTATATGCCAATAAAATGGACAACCTGGAAGAAATGGACAAATTCTTAGAAAAGCACAACATTCCAAGGCTGAACCAGGAAGAAATGCCAATAAAATGGACAACCTGGAAGAAATGGACAAATTCTTAGAAATGCACAAGCTGCCGAGACTGAACCAGGAAGAAATAGAAAATATGAACAGACCAATCACAAGCACTGAAATTGAAACTGTGATTAAAAATCTTCCAACACACAAAAGCCCAGGACCAGATGGCTTCACAGGCGAATTCTATCAAACATTTAGAGAAGAGTTAACATCTATCCTTCTCAAACTCTTCCAAAAGATAGCAGAGGGAGGAACACTCCCAAACTCATTCTATGAGGCCAGCATCACCCTGATACCAAAACCAGACAAAGACGTCACAAAGAAAGAAAACTACAGGCCAATATCACTGATGAACATAGATGCAAAATTCCTCAACAAAATACTAGCAAACAGAATCCAACAGCACATTAAAAGGATCATACACCATGATCTAGTAGGGTTTATCCCAGGAATGCAAGGATTCTTCAATATACGTAAATCAGTCAGTGTGATACACCATATTAATAAATTGAAGGATAAAATCCCTATGATAATCTCAATAGATGTAGAAAAAGCTTTCAACCAAATTCAATGCCCATTTATGATAAAAACTCTCCAGAACGTAGGCAGAGAGGAAATCTACCTCAACATAATAAAGGCCATATATGACAAAACCACAGCCAACATCGTTCTCAATGGTGAAAAACTGAAAGCATTTCCTCTAAGATCAGGAACAAGACAATGTTACTCACTCTCACCACTATTATGCAACATAGTTTTGGATGTTTTAGCCATGGCAATCAGAGAAGAAAAAGAAATAAAAGGAATCCAAATAGCAAAGGAAGAAGTAAAACTGGCACTGTTTGCAGATAACATGATCCTATACATAAAGAATCCTAAAGATGCTACCAGAAAACTACTAGAGCTAAACAATGAATTTGGTAAACTAGCAGGATACAAAATTAATTCTCAAAAATCTCTTGCATTTCTATACACTAATGATGAAAAATCTGAAAGAGAAATTAAGGAAACAATCCCATTTACCATTGCAACAAAAAGAATAAAATACCTAGGAATAAACCTACCTAAGGAGACGAAAGACCTGTATGCAGAAAATTATGACACTGATGAAAGAAATTAAAGATGATACAAGCAGATGGAGAGATACACCATGTTCTTGGATTGGAAGAATGAACTTTGTGGAAATGACTCTATTAACCAAAGCAATCTACAGATTCAGTGCAATTCCTATCAAACTACCAATGGCATTTTTCACAGAGGTAGACCCAAAAAATTTCACAATTTGTATGGAAACACAAAAGACCCCGAATAGCCAAAGCAATCTTGAGAAAGAAAAACAGAGCTGCAGGAATCAGGCTCCCTGACATCAGACTATACTACAAAGCTACAGTAATCAAGACAGTATGGTACTGG
>NC_041220.1:86041336-86106259 GCF_002837175.3 Physeter macrocephalus | reverse complement strand
ACTGGCACAAAAACAGAAATATAGATCAATGGAACAGGATAGAAAGCCCAGAGATAAACCCATGCACATACGGTCACCTTATCTTTGATAAAGGAAGCAAGAATACACAATGGAGAAAAAACAGCCTTTTCAATAAGTGGTGCTGGGGAAACTGGACAGCTACCTGTAAAAGAATGAAATTAGAATACTTCCTAACGCCATGCACAAAAATAAACTCAAAGTGGATTAAACCTAAATGTAAGGCCAGATACTATAAAACTCTTAGAGCAAAACAGGCAGAACACTCTATGACATAAATCACAGCAAGATCATTTTTGACCCACCTCTTTGAGAAACGGATATAAAAACAAAAATAAACAAATGGGACCCAATGAAACTTAAAAGATTTTGCACAGCAAAGGAAACCATAAACAAGATGAAAAGGCAACCCTCAGAATGGGAGAAAATATTTGCAAACGAAGCAACTGACAAAGGATTAATCTCCAAAATATACAAGCAGCTCATGCAGCTCAATATCAAAATCAAACAACCCAATCCAAAAATGGGCAGAAGACATAAATAGACATTTCTCCAAAGAAGATATACAGATTGCCCACAAACACATGAAAGGATGCTCAGCATCACTAATCATTAGAGACATGCAAATCAAAACTACAATGAGATATCACCTAACACCGGTCAGAATGGTCATCATCAAAAAACCTACAAACAATAAATCCTGGAGAGGGTGTGGAGAAAAGGGAGCCCTCTTACACTGTTGGTGGGAATGTAAATTGATATAGCCACTATGGAGAACAGTATGGAGGTTCCTTAAAAAACTAAAAATAGAACTACCATATGACCCAGCAATCCCACTACTGGGCATATACCCTGAGAAAACCATAATGCAAAAAGAGACATGTACCACAACATTCATTGAAGCACTATTTACAACAGCCAGGACATGGAAGCAACCTAAGTGTCCATGACAGATGAATGCATAAAGAAGATATGGCCCATATATGCAATGGAATATTACTCAGCCATAAAAAGAAACGAAATTGAGTTATTTGTAGTGAGGTAGATGGACCTAGAGTCTGTCATACAGAGTGAAGTAAGTCAGAAGAAGAAAAACAGATACCGTATGCTAACACATATATATGGAATCTAAAAAAATATGGTTCTGAAGAATCTAGGGGCAGGACAGGAATAAAAACACAGGCGTAGAGAATGGACTTGAGGACACGGGGAGGGGGAAGGGTAAGCTGGGATGAAGGGAGGAGAGTAGCATTGTCATATATACACTACCAAATGTAAAATAGATAGCTAGTGGGAAGCAGCTGCATAGCACAGGGAGATCAGCTCAGTGCTTTGTTACCACCTAGAGGGGGGGGATAGGGAGTGTGGGAGGAAAGCGCAAAAGGGAGGGGACATGGGGATATATGTATACATATAGCTGATTCACTTTGTTATACACCAGATATTAACACAACATTGTAAAGCAATTATACTCCAATAAAGATGTTAAAAATATATAAACTTATAACATATAAACATGATGTTAAAATTGACTAAGTTTGTAGGTGTCATAACAATCTGAATAACTTCTGGAATATGAATGTGTTAATGAAAGGGTATTCAAAGGTCACAATAAAAAAAGTGTTTGAAAGTGTAGCTTCTCTCTTTAAGTCTGCCACAATGTCTTGAAACCTGCAACCAGCTACTTAGAAGAAACTTTTTTGTACAAATAAAGGAAACTAAAGAAGACAGATATGAAAGGAGAGAAACCTCCTTTAAACTGGACTGTGCTTTGGGCCAGTAAGAAGGTAGTTCAAGGGAGTTTCTAGGCAAGAGACCCAGGCAAAGTGAAATAACCCTTTTTAAGAGTGTAGTGGCTTTAAGGAGTGTAGTTTCGATATTGAACTGCAGCAGATATGCCCAGAAAGAATTCCAGAAAGGACTTTGTTTCATCAGTGGCCAATGCAGTAAAAGGATGATGTTAACTTCAACTGGGGTTGGAGGCAAAGGTGAATTGAGTAGGTAAAAGTTGAAACCCCTGATCAGTGTGCAGTAGAGTCAAGTTGAAAAATGGAACACTATCATGCATTTTTAAGTGTTTTGTACCTCCCAGTGTAGCAGGAGAGTTTTGCTCTCTAACCTATGAGTTTTGCTAGAAACACTGCCAATGAAAGATATTGAATAAGAATAGTGAAAAGGCCCTAGTCCCATTGTAAGAGTCCTACTTTTAGATGAGAGACTCCCAAGCTCCTGAGAGGTAACAGTAGACAACTACTAGGGCTGGAATCACACAATCTTAATTGATCGTTTCCTATGATTCAGGCACTGGTTAAGTTAAGTGCATCTTATGAATCATTTTATTTAATCACAGCTCTATAGAGAGTTGTATTTCTATTTAATATATGAAGAAATAAGGCTTTAAGCAATGAAGTGTTATACCAAAATCCCAAATATGTTAATAGCAAAGATGGGATAAAAAACAAGGTATATCTCTTTCCAGAGCCCGTGTTCTTAGATTATGTAGTATACTCTACTCTGGTGAACCATGCAATTTGTAAGTCACTCAGATTTGCTTTGGTATAGAAACCACCAAGGGGTAGATGCACACCATTGTGAATAACATTTAGTACATTTGTGTAGTTAGAATCTCCGCTTGACCCATAAGCTCTCAACAGAGAGAATTTGCATAATAATAATAAGCATGAAGCAAATAAAACATTAGACTTAAAAGAAGAAACTAAAATCTCTAATAAAGCAATACAAGTATAGTATTTATAATTTGGTTTTTTAAGTCATTATTAGTACTATACATGCGAAAATATATGAAGTGGAGAATAATACCCTGGAAAGGAAATGTTTGGCTGCAGACCCTCAAAGCATTTCCTCCCTTTACCGAGTGACATTCCTGGGAATAAAGAAGGCAGATAACCCCATTGAGAGTCTCCTTGTAAATATACTGAGGTCAGACCTTCTGGCGTTTGGCGCTCAGGTCTTAATTTATAAAGATGACTGAGTGATCACACTGTGAAGTCAATGCCATTGAAAGAAAATTTTAATGTTACTTCCATTTCTCATAGAAACAAGAGACATGGCTCACCACACAGATCCACAGGAGAAACACCAGGTTTTGGTCAGGAAGCAGAAGCAGAAGTGAGGAAAAACCCATGTCTTTACTGGGATTTCTACAAGAAAGGCAAAGCAAGACAGGGTAAACAGTTTAGGATTGGGTGGTTTGAATAAAGTTGGCTGGCTTTGGGCTATATGGGTGGTCTCCAGTTGCCTGGGACCTGGCCTTGGGATAATTAAGACAGAAGGCTACTGCCTGCTGGGGTATATGAGCCAGCTAGAGGAGGGATGGATCTGGATTGATTAATTTGCATATCAAATGTTCGCAGGCCAAGTCCCTTGCCATCTCTAAGAATTGGCTAGCCTAGAAGGGACAGTCTCCTCAGCCAGAAAGTTTTTTTAAGATGTCAAAACATGTGACACAGGTGTGATGGACCCAGGAGTGATCTCTTCGGAGCTCTGGAACATTTCATCAGCCTGGGATTCCACCGATTTGAGCTGGCAATGGGCCCTATTTTTTCTAGGACACCTAGAATTCATCATTTGTGCCTGGCTCGTTTTATTCACTTATACTTCTAATTTCTTTGTAGTCGAGTCATTTCCTGTTTAAATCTCTTTAGCTTTTCCTCTTTGACCCAGAACTGACTGAACAATATCTCTGCTCTGCAGTGCATGAAAGATTCTTCTCAAAAGTAAGCCATTTGTGGCACGTTAGTCTGTCATGGGAAAAAAGGCATGAATGAAGAGATTCAGTTAGTCCACCTGATTTGGGAAGTTTTCCACCAGCTCAGCTCTTATTCAACACCTTGAGGCCTTTTATCCAATCACTCATGTTTGACCACTTGTTCTAGGAACAAATGTTGGGGTGACCTCACAGAGTCTATAACTGAAATGAACAGAGGAATCAGCAGTCAGAGCAACCCAAAGAAAACTGAGGGCAACTCAGGAATATTAATTTAATTTTCACTTAGAGTTCTCAATCAAAAATTTAAAATATGATTATAAAAATAATATCTGGGCTTCCCTTGGTGGCGCAGTGGTTGAGAATCTGCCTGCCAATGCAGGGGACACAGGTTCGAGCCCTGGGCTGGGAGGATCCCACATGCCACGGAGCAACTAGGTCCATGAGCCACAACTACTGACCCTGTGCGTCTGGAGCCTGTGCTCCGCAACGAGAAGCCGTGATAGTGAGAGGCCCACGCACTGCGATGGAAGAGTGGCCCCTGCTTGCCACAACTAGAGAAAGCCCTCGTACAGAAACGAAGATCCAACACAGCCAAAAATTTAAAAAAAATTAAAATAAAATAATAATAATAATAATAATAATACCTACTCCTGATGGAAAATTTGGAAAAACAGAAATATAAAACAGGAAAAAACACAAGTCCACCACTGACATATATTGGGTGTACTTATTTTCATTCTGTGTTCTCCGCCCCCATGAATGTATAAAATTGAGATCATACTATATATACATGGCTTTATGTTAATTTTTATCTAACACTATAGTCATTTCCCATGTTATGAAGCATTGTAAACATTGATTTTAATGGCTATATAATATTTCATCCTACAAGTAAATGATAATTTATTTAAACATTCCCCTTATTGGGGCACTTAGGTTGTTTACAGTTGTTTTTCATTTGTTTTTTGTGGGGTTTTTGTTTTTGTTTTTTTGAAGTAACACTGTAATGAATATCTGTACATATAAATATTTTACTACAATTAAATTTATTTGCTAAGGAAAAGAAAGGTTTCAAAACATAATATACAGAAAATAAATATATATATATAAAACAATACACCTGGCAAATAAACAAATAATATTTTCTAGCAAGAGAGTCCTCATCTAAGGCATGCTTTTAGCAGAATCTATCTGATCTGTCTACTATTGCCTATGCAGGAGTCAGCAAACCATGACCCATGAGTTAAGAATGTTTTGACATTTCTTAAGTGTTGTAAAAATAGAATACAAAGATTAACAAAGACTATATGTGGCCCACAAAGTCTAAAATATTGACTGTCTGGCCCTTGACAGAAAAAAAATATAATTTCTAACCCCTGAATTATTGTAACCAAACAACAAATCTATGGCTTTATGGGGAAAAATAAATTTGCTAGAAACATCAACATTAGGAAGTAAAACTGTTCTGCTACATTAGGAGGCATAAAACACTTAAAAATGCATGATTATGTTATATTTTTCAACTTAACTACACATGTTGATCAAGGGTTTCAAGTTTTACTTATTAAATTCACCTATGGCTTAATGTAGAAAATGTCACTTAAGCAATGTACCTATCAGAATATAAAATGGAGATATTTCATGACCAAAACAACTTCTTTCTGCACAACTGATGTGATGAAATATGGAGCTTAGAGACCTTTTATGTTGATATGGGCCAGAGAATGTCCTAATGTGGCAAGAAAAAAACCTGGGGAGCTATATTTGTGGTCCTTATGCCTACCTCTGCTTTGTCAGTGCTCACAATTAATTGTATCTTTGATATTGTTAGTAAAGTAAACTGGTTAAGGTCCTTGATTTCTTAATTCTCTAATAATTTGATCTTTAGTGTTAATTCACACAGTTTCTGTTCAATCATTTTCATATATAAAAATGTAATGGTGATGTTTTATAGAAAGAAACACTAAAGAGTGAAAAAGGAAACTGCAAACCTGAGCATTTAGGATTATATTATGGACTGAACGTTCATGAAATCCTCAAATTTATATATCGAAGCCCTAATCCCCATTGTGATTGTCTTTGGAGGTGGGGCCTCTGGGAGATAATTAGGTTTACAGGAGGTCATGAGAATGGGACCCACATGATGGGATTAGTGTCCTTATAAGAAGAGACAACAGAGAGAGGGCTCTCTTTCTCTCTCTAATATGTGAGGACACATCAAAAAAAGATGGCCCTCTGCAAGCCAGAGAGAGGTCTCACCAGAACCTGACCATGCTGACACCCTGATCTTGGACTTCCAGCCTCGAGAACTGTGGGAAAATAAATTTCTGTTGTTTAAGCCACCCCGGGTCTTCAGTATTTTGTTATGACAGCCCGAGCTAAGACAGATTTCACCCAGGATACTCTTGCTAGAATAAGGACATGGTAATATTGCTAAGCTGACTAGGCCAGTGCTGATGCGGGGATAATGCATGATGATAATGTTGTCTACAATTACATCCACCAAATGAACATTGAACAGATGAAGATGGATGTTGTACACATTGCAATAATTGGTATTATTTTTCCTGTGACTTCATATGGGAGGCAGAAGTTAGGTCCTCAGTGTTTGATGTCAGTCTAACAGGCAGTGAGCCATCAGCCTTAGATGTCAGAGAATGAAATGTCCTTGTTAGCTCCACTTCATCTTGAATTTTTGTGTGTGTATAGACCCTGCTGCTGGTGATTGTTAATTCTTTTTTAAAAAAATGGTGACAGGTAGCCATCATGTATGTTAAGCTGCTTGTCATTTTCTTGAAACAACATCAATGGATCCTTAATACTGGCTGGCATTTCCTGTATGATTATTCATCATTTCCTAGAAATATAATCTTTAAGGTTTGGGTGTTTTTTAAACCTCATTGTTCATTAACGTTTTATTCTAGTCCTTAAGTAATCAATCTCTTCTTTCAGGATGCTGATGAAGCTATCACAATCTGTTACTCCATCCACTTACTTAAATTTTGTTTTTTCATCTTTATAAATTGTTGGATTCATTCAAACGTTATTTATATGGCTTTCACCAAAATTGTTTAAATTGTTCAGATTTGGGTTTTTTTAATTGTTTTTTTAAATATAATGAGGCATTAACATATACACACTATATATAAAATAGATGATCAATAAGGACTTACTGTAAAGCACGGGGAACTCTACTCCATACTCTGTAATAATCTATGTGAGAAAAGAATTTGAGAAAGAAATATATGTATATGCATAACTGAATCACTTTGCTGTACACCTGAAACTACCACAACATTTTAAATCAACTATACTCCGATATAAAATAAAAATTTTAAAAATAAATAAATAAATATAATGATGCAAAGATCAATATTTAAGGGTTGGCAGTATTCTATCTCTGAGATCCATACCATAGTAATGTAGAATCTGAAGAATGTAATCCACAAATATGTGACTTTGAACCTGAAAACAGACCTTGTTGGAGAATACACGAGGATGATGTGGTAATTTCCAGCTAGAGATGGGAAAAGTTATGTCTCATTATGTATAAACTGTAGTTCCTCATGGGGCCAGGAGCATTGAATATGACTAGTGACATTGCAATCATTTCTTTTCTAGGGTACCAATTGCTCTCCAGGATTAGACACCTGTGGCACTCATGTGGTTGTAAAGCTGCAGTCATAGTTTGTTGTTTTTTGACCATCAGAGTAGAAATATGCATTTTTGGAAAGGCAACATAATTTATTTTCTTTCCTTTTATTATTTATGTATTTATTTTTGATACACATGTAGTAATATTTGAGTAAGTCAAAGGATATAATTTTACAGTAAAATATACATGCTTTTCTTAAATTCGTTTTGCATGTTTTCTTTTTTGTGAAATTTTCAGTGATTTGTTTTAAAGCTATACCGCATAATCATTTATTTGTATCACAATGGAGTTCCAAGTGTTCAGATTATTAAATGAGTTGTCCCTTGAGGAATAGCAAAAAGGGAAACACTGTTGTGCTGCTTCATTAGACTCGTACGTAACCAAATAATGAAGGAAAAACAATTTGAAACTAACAGTAAGAGGTCACCTTATTAAAACTATCCAAGTCAACTTAAGACAAATGAATGCAATAAAAAAATTAAATATCTGTAGCATTTTTCATCATTGAATATGGTTAGAATTGTAAAGTCTGTTTATTAAAAAATGTTGATTCTCATTGGGTACTTTATAAATTTATCTATTTATTTGTTTATTTATTTATGGCTGCGTTGGGTCTTCGTTGCTGAGCACGGGCTTTCTCTAGTTGCAGCAAGCGGGGGCTACTCTTAGTTGTGGTGTGCGGCTTCTCATTGCGGTGGCTACTCTTGTTGTGGAGCATGGGCTCTAGGTGTAGGGGCTTCAGTAGTTGTGGCTCGCGATCTCTAGAGCACAGGCTCAGTAGTTGTGGCGCACGGGCTTAGTTGCTCCGTGGCATGTGGGACCACGGACCCAGACCGGAGCTTGAACCTGTGTCCCCTGAATTGGCAGGCAGATTCTTAACCACTGCGCCACCAGGGAAGTCCCTTATTGGGTGCTGTTTTACATTTGGGTAGGCAGTCTTAGGCTTAGTTTTAGTTTCTAGTTTTGTTTTTTTTTTTAATCTATTTAAAGTCCACTACAAAGACTTACACTAGTTGTAAATTCACACTTTCACATTTTCAATATACATTTACTGAGAATTACTGTGATTTGGGATATTTGGCTTGATAATAATATCAAAAACCGTATTAACAAACCACTTAATATTTGCTAAGCTCTGTTGAAATGTTTTACAGGTACTAACTCATTCCCTTTTTGCAACAACACGTAGAGCTTATTGCTATTACAAGCACATTTAAAGTAAAGAAACTGATTATCAGAGAAGTTAAATTATTTGTCCAAGAGCACAGTGAGAAATTAGCAGAGACAAGACTCAAACCCATGCATGTTAGAACTTTGCTCTTAACCAGTGAGCAAAATGCACTAATTAAAAGATGGTTTAATAACAGAATACACAAGATATATGAACAGTGCCCTGGTGCCTCAGAAAACAGTCAGCTCTGGTAGAGAAGGCTTTCAGAGAGGTCATAACTGAGTAAAATGAATGAGTTGTAGTTTGCCAGAGAAAGAAAGAAACTGGAATATTCTAGACAGGAAAAACACAACATGTGTAAATCCAAGGCCACGTGAAATAACGGGGCTTGATTAGGAAAAGCTGGGAATTGTGTGGGAAGAGTGGTGTAACTGATGCTAAGAGAGTGTGGGTGGGAGAAAGCCAGAAGCTCAGTTAGTCTTTTGTGTAAATAATGTAGTTGTAATCATCTGTACGACCTTTCTCATGTACTAAACTTTCAGTGCCCTGATGGCAGGGAACATTTCTGTATTGTTTACTGTACTCCCAGCATCTACCTCAATGTCTCTTGTTTTTCAATCAATATATCTTAAATGAATCAATGAGTGACAAAGATATGGCTTGATGGATGCATTGGGGTTCTTTGAGGTTCTTTTGAAGGTTCATTGTTTATAAAGGAGAGTGACAAGATCGCCCTTTTTTGTTTGTTTTTTTCTTTTTTCTGGCCATGCCCCACAGCTTGTGGGATCTTAGTTTCCCCAACCAGGGATTGAACCTGGCCCGGCAGTGAAAGCACCGAGTCCCAACCACTGGACCGCCAGGGAATTCCCTGCTTGCTTTTTTAGAAACATAACTCTGGGAGTAGTTTAGAAGGAGCCTTTGGAAGTAGCCTCTCTTGGAGATAAATGATAATTTGTACATAAATGTATGCTTCTACAATACTTCTGCTGCTGAGTAAATCATGAGAACTCTCTATTTCCTCCTCTGTAAAATGAGGGGATGAGATCATCAGGTAATCCTGTTCAGCAAGTGTGTAGCATGAATTAGAGCCTGTGAGCAGGGGTCTTACTGTGTTGAGAGTTATACAATGAGCAAGATTTGCATAGCAGAACACCCATGGCTGGGGCCTGGGAAGCACAGGGAGATCAAGCAAGGGCCATTTATGATAAATACCACAAAACCAACTTTAGAATGGTTATACTTGACTTATGTCCAGGTTGGGATCAGGGACAAGATGACTTTAGCACTTTGGATAAGTCCTAGAAAAGAATTTTCCTGAGGAAAATATCACTATCTAAAATCTTTGAAAACAGAATTCTTAGTCTGGACCATAGGCCTCCTTATTCCAGCAATTTACTGATATATTGCATAAAAATCCTCTTTTGTCCAACTGGCAAATTTAGTCCATCCCAACTCATAATTCTTTTAATAATAGCTAAAGAAACTAGGGCCTCCAAAAAGCAATAGATGAACTAACAGTGGGAGAATTCCAAATAGTTTCAACTGTTTTAGATCATGATTTTTTATGATTCAAAGCATAAGTTGTTTTCCAAAAAGAAATTCTTCTTTAATAAAATAACAATTTAAAACAGTTAATTCCTTTCTTTTAAATATGTAAGAAAAATGAATTAGAGTAAAATTGATAATGATATTAATTCTAGAAGAGTAATTTATAGAATACCTGTTCTTATATTATCCCCACAGACAACCTGTAAATCAGAAGTCCTGTATTCCTCTTCTTATTGTGTAAAAGATGACAATGAAGGAAGCAGGAAGTTTTAAGTGATTTACCCCAAGTTACACAATCATAACAAAATTTAGAACTAAATATCAAATTTTCTCAAAGGACTGGAATATCATTTTCTGTCTGTTAACTCTGACTTCTACTCCTCATCAATACCTATTTTAAGTGTTGGTGTTCTCCGGGAGTTCTGATACATATTTAGCGTGTGAAACCTTTGGCAATGCTAACAGAACAAGCAGCTGGAGTTCTTCTGGTTTGATCTCAGCAGCTGCTTTCAGAATTATTGAAGCCATACTCTCCCCCTCTACTTCTGCACTTCTTGGGAACTGATGATGTCATGCTATCTTTTCTGCAAAAGCTCCTATTCATCTTTTCACAAATAATGCATTTTTGGTAAGGCTTCAACTTAACTCCTCCTTAACCTTCTTCTCTTGTTTCTTCTCCTTCCCCAGTGACACCTAGTGGTGTTTTGTTTACTTCCATTTTGTTTTCCAAGACGCTATCTTTACCTTGGTGATGAGACCATTATTACTTCCTCGTATCCATGCATTTTGAATTAGTGTATTTAGCACACCATTAGTCTCTTACTTGAAGTGAACAAAATGATTTATCTTGCCCTTAATTTTCCCTTTCATAAACTTGTGCTAGTAAAGTGCTGAGGCCATATTTTCTCTGCAATCTTTCATCATATATTTTGAAAACCAGACCAAATCATTTTTTAGAGACCAATACCAATACACGCCTTGCAAATGACATGTGTCATGATGGTGGCATGGATAAACTTCTCTGAGAGTTCAGAGGAGTGGGGCATAACTTGGGTCAGGGGTGTGCAAGGGAGGCATGGAAAAAGAGCATTTTAGATCAGTCTTGAATAAAATTATGGTTGGGCTGCTCATTTAGAGCATAGTGAGGTGAATAATAAGTTACAGAGTCAAAAAATTTTATATTATTTTGGTCCCCATGACCTGAGGAATCTCTGATAGAGTGCTATGATTCATTAAATGCACAATATTTTCTTATTAGATGAATCTACGAGTACAGTTTGATTTAGTTCTCTTTTGATGGAGTAGAAGTTGTATTTGTTCCATAGGGAACAAAGGCTCAGATAAGATCACTACTATTGAGTGATGGGAATGAAGATAAGAAAAAGTCATCCTTTAAAACAAAAGATTGTAAAAATCAGTATATAGTGAATGGGATATACTATCCACAGAAATGCTTCTCCTTCAGGAATGATCTGTAATAAATAGTTAACTTTAGTCAGCATTTGCTATTTCTTAGATATTGTGCCAAGCTTTTCACATGCATTTTCCCATTAATGTTCACAACAGACTTATATGGTACTACCAGACACACTAATTTACAAGTGAAGGAAAGCAGGTGTAGTGAGGCACAGATGCACAAACTTGATCTATGTCAGAAATGTATTCAACCTTCACTTTTAATCTCAGGAATAATACACTTTGAAAAAGATACTGCCTGGAATATGACAAAACAATCAACAACAAAAACTTTATTATTTTCATTTTGTTCCTGCTCACCTGAAAAGCATCAGCCTATATTTAGCAGAGAAAAAAATGGAGATTTTCAAGCAAAGTTCCAACGAGCATTTATCAAAGCCAGTGGAGAAGGGGAGCTTTGTTCTACAGCCTGCCCTAGTTTTGTCAATGAGAATATCCCTATTTTATGCAGGAGCATAAGATAATCTATGTTAATCTATGAAATGCATAGATTAACAAAAAAATCATTAGAAATATCCTATTTCTTTTGTTTATATTTTATTACCAATAAACACTCTGCCTGATGGGTTGGTCACCTTTGTGACTTACTTTTAAATTCTACTCATAAACACTGTCAATTATATTATCAAGCCATATGTTAAATTTTGATTTTGATGGTAAGCACAGTCATACTTCTAACTGCATATTTTGTTGGCATCTAAAATTTAGTTGTTTGAGACCTTGGTTATTTGGGCTGCAAACTACATGCCTAGACAGTACTACAAAGACACAGTTTTTAATTTTTTGGTACTTTTTTACTACCTTTGACCAAAAACACACCATTTCTTAAATTTCTTTTAACTCCCTGAGATATGAAATATTTCAAATATACAGCAATTATGTATCCCAGCAATGAATTCCAAAACGTCATTCTACTGCTCAGTATCTTGATTTTAAGTAAACTACAATAGAAGAACTTTTCTATGAATATTTTTAAGTGTTAACTACAGATATCCCAACACCTTTTTTTTTTTTTTTTCGGGAAACTAATCTAACATTAATTGAGTGGCAACTTTGTATGTCTGCCCTTGTGCAAGGATTTTTCAATGACAGTATTCCATTTCATCATCACACCAACCCTGTAAGGTAGGTATCACCCTCATTTTTGTCAGAAGAGGAATATGAGGCTCAGAAAGGTTAGGTAGTTTGTCCAGTCACACAGTTGGTAAGAGACAGAGCTGCGACTAAGTCTCAGACTCAAGTCCCTGCTCTCTCTCCGGCGCCGCCTCTCGGGAGGAAGGAGGAAGCAAAAGCTGCAGCAGCCATCCTTCCATTTTCTTCCCTGAGAACCAAGACGTCACCAAGAGAAGGAGCCCGTCCTTTCCCACAGGCCGTCCCCTCTCCACCTGGGGAGGATGCAGTCAGTTGAAGAGCCAAACATAACTATAAAAATAAGTAGCAGGGACAAGACGCCCAGCAGCAAGCGGTTTCGGTG
Source organism: Physeter macrocephalus (assembly GCF_002837175.3). Classification (NCBI taxonomy): domain Eukaryota; kingdom Metazoa; phylum Chordata; class Mammalia; order Artiodactyla; family Physeteridae; genus Physeter; species Physeter macrocephalus. Next base: position 86,093,187 of record NC_041220.1, on the reverse strand, counting down.
CTGTGGGAAGGTCTTCGCGCTGTTCACAGCTGCTGTGGGAGGGAGCCACGTGGGCCCTGTGGACAAAACGGGGACAGTGGCTGGAGTGGGAGGGCTAAACAGGCCCCTTTTGTCGAACAGATTTTAGATCACAATGTCTGGAGCAGGCAGCAGCCGCTGTTAGCATGGCCACCACCATCCTCCGTCTGCTTATTTTACCGGTGTTTGTAGATCCAACAGGGATTCAAAATTGGGAGAGCATACTAGTTTGTGCTTTACGTGTCCCCGGACTGTCATCTCACCCATCCTACTGTCTCCAAGGCCTACAGACAGGACAGCAGCAAAGAGCAGGCGGTCCCCATCGTCACGTCCAGTCCAGAGTCACCTTGCCCAGGAGGCGCTGCACCTTCCTCGACTTGCGGATGAGCAGCTTGCCAACCTGACCCTCTGTCAGGGTACAAGCATTCTCTTCCAGCCTGGCTTCCCGGTCTTTCTCCTGCTTTATAACCACCATCTGTCCGTCCTCGCTCTGCTACTCTGATTTGGTAGGCTCCACTTCCGGAGTAGGCGGCTGGCCGGGGAGCCAGTCTTGCAGCTGCAGGAACGGCAGCTCTCCCTCCTGCGTGAGGCTCAGCTTCCTGAAAGCTCTGCCACAGACATATCCTTCCGGAGGCCGGGGCTCTTCCTGGCTGCTCTGGGGGGAGCCTTCATCTTGGCCCCTCCTCCTTCTCATCTCGTGGCTCGTCTTTCACTTTCACAGCAGGCCCCTCCCACCTGCATGTCCTCTTCCTTGAGCCAAGGTTGAACATCTGGTTCTTCATCCTCTTCCTTAAAAAGTCAGCCCGAGTGAGCCAGAAGCAGCTGCACAGGCATATTTCGAGTGTCATTCCTCAGCCCAGGGTCATCGATAAAATCATCCTTCCCCAGCATGCACAGGATCTGTTCTGTTTCTTCATCTGTCTCCCTCTTGTCCTTTTTGATGTTGATGTTGTGAGAGGGCCCCACGTCTGACACATCCACAGTCTTAGCCCAGTTCCCCTTTTTCCTTCATCATTTCAGCTGGGCCCTGCTCAAAGATGGAGTGGGACCGGAACACTTCTGGGCGCCCCCGGCCCTGTCCATGGCCCTCTCGCTGTCGGTCTCTATCCCTTTCACGCTTTTCCTTCTTGATGGTTACTTCTTCCTTGGGCTCTTCCTTGATCTTACAACTTATGTTTGGGGTGAAGGTCTTCTTCTTGACTCCCTGAGGGTGAGGTCCCTGGAGTGGATGGAGGGAAGGCAGCCCGGGGTGAGAGGAGGCACCGGCCTCCACAGGAAAAGACCCCCGTGCCCCAGAGAGGAAGGGTCGGGGCCCTGCCGGAGCTCTGGGCTCGCCTGAGGCGTTTTCTTCATGTGGCCCCAGCGCACCGGGGCTGGAGCTCCGCACCACGCACATCCTGACTTCACCTCCTAGGCGACCTGCAGCCGGGCGGAAGTCCACAACACCTTTTTAAACTTAACCTGAGTTAACTTGAGTATCTTTTCATCTTATTAAAAAAAATAATAATAATAAATTATTTTATTTCTATAATTCTTATTGCTTGCTTATTACTTATCAACATTATTAAAATTAAGAAGAGGTTTTTTAACTTATAAAATATATTCTTTGGAAATACATAATATGCTATTATAATGGGTTCTGTGTGGTTATCTACTGCTACCATAGTGTTGTGTAACCAACAACCATAAAACCTATATGCTTAAAACAATAAGCTCTTTTAAGTTCACGTGTGTGTGTTGGCTAGCGGAGCATCTGGTCTCCAAGGGCCTAGAGATACCCACGTGCACGTCTGTGATTAGCAGCAGACAACTAGGTGGTTCTGTTTGTACTGGCTGGACTCAATAACGAGGACTAAGCTCTTCCTCACTTGGTTTCTTATTCTTTAGCAAGTTAGCTGGCATTTACTTGTTCTCAAAGTGGAGTCAGAGAAAAAAGAGAACATAGGCACTAAAGGACTCTTGACATCTTGTTTGGAAATGGAATACTGGCACTTCTTTCATACTCTATTGACCACAGCAAGTCACAAAGCCAGCCCACATTAAAAGATTCAGGAAATAAGGTACAACTCTTAAAGTTACAATGTTATGTTATCAAAGAAGTAGTTACAGGTAAGCATATAGGATCTGGGACATTTTTGTAACTAATCAAATTTTTTTCATTAATTTTGGTAGATATTTTAAAATGTATTAATCTTTGAAGAGAAAAAGTAAACTTGTCTCTGACAATCTTAACAATTTTAAGTCTGTATGTCTATATTATTTCTACCCCTTTTTTTTTCATTTCTATAGTTGTTTGGGGGATATTTTATTAATCGTATACTAATTGTCAAGTTTGATGCTTAGCTACTTAATTGGCTGCTATTTTTCTTTTCTTATATATTAGCATATTTAAATTCTCATATAATAACAATTTAGCTTCATCTCATAAGTTTTGAGAAGTAATAATTTTTACATATTTAAGTATAAATATTTTCTAATTTCAAATATGGGTTCTTTCTTATTTGATATAAATTATTAGTGTTCTAAATTTTAAAAATACATTTTTAAAAATCTTAACTTTTAGATATTATTTTCTAACATAATAGCATTGTGTTCAGAGAATGTGAACTGAATCATAACATAGATGATTCTAACAAACGTGATGTAGAACTAAGTTAGAAAGACACAAAAGAATACATACATATGACTCCATTCATACATAAAGCTCAAAAACAAGCAAAACTATTGCTTATCCTTGGGGAGTATGTAGTGACTAGGTAGGGGCATAAGGGAGGTTTTGAGAATGCTGGTGATATTTTCTTTCTTGATCTAGGTTCTAGTTACAAGGCTGTTGGTAATTTGTGAAAATTTATCAAGCTGTTTATACTTGCGATTTATGCACTTTTTTATGTATTTGTTATACTTCTGTAAAAAGTCGGAAATCTCAGTGAACTTGTTTATAGCAGATTAGACACAGCTGAAGAGAAGATTAGGAGAATAAATATAAATTTAAGGAATTATGAGTTTACAGATTCAAAGAGATAAAAATTATGAACAAGAGGTTACAAGATACACAGAAGAAAGTGAGAATTCTACAATTACACATATTCCTTTCTAATGTGTCTTTGTCACTCCTCCCATCAAAGTACAGAGTCTAATCCCTCAAGGTTTGAATCTGGTATGGCCCTGGGACATGCTTTGACCAATAGAATGTGGCAAAAGTGACACTGTTTTTATTTTCAAGTCTACTATTTGGAAAGACTTGCAATCAAGTAGTCCCTAAACTGCAAGGTGTTGCTAGGTCAACTTGTCACACTTCCACAGACTTAGTAAGAAGACAACCAGATCAAATGGTTTTGCATAGTTTATAACTTCTAGTGTAGCAGGCAGCTTGAACTTCATGCTCTCACTGATCTCTTTTACCTTCCAAGTCCCACAGGGGTGATTTGACATGGGCCTAGGTGAATTCTGAACACACAGCTACTCTGTGTCCAGCTTTGAAACCCCCGATCCCATAAGGTGATGCTAAAAAACTTGCCTAAACTTTGCTCCAAAGGAGACATTGTATTTATTACTTTGGAATATAAGAAAGTCTTCCCTGATAACACAGTACTAGCTTGCTATAACCCCCTATACAAACATTCTTAAATTGTCCATAAATGCCTAGCCATGTAGAAATGTGAGGGATTCATGGAGAATTGTCTCTAAACAGCAACTTCTGAATGCTTCTACAATCATTTAAAAAGGACTAGTCTAGGATCTAGAGGATGAAAGGGCATGTGGAAAATCAGGAGCCATTCCATCTGAGGACTCATAAACAAGTAGAAGGAACTCTCACTTGAATTCAGCTCAAATTGCTGACTCACACATTGTGAGTAAATAATAAACTAAGTTTTGGGATGTTTTGTTACACATTAGATAACTGAAACAAAGATGTTGAGTTAAGAATCATGAAAGAGGAGCTTCCCTGGTGGCGCAGTGGTTGCGCGTCCGCCTGCCAATGCAGGGGAACCGGGTTCGCGCCCCGGTCTGGGAGGATCCCACATGCCACGGAGCGGCTGGGCCTGTGAGCCATGGCCGCTGAGCCTGCGCGTCCGGAGCCTGTGCTCCGCAACGGGAGAGGCCGCAACAGAGGGAGGCCCGCATACCACAAAAAAAAAAAAAAAAAAAAAAAAAGAATCATGAAAGAAAATATCTCAAAGCGTAACTGGCTACTTTTAAGAATAATCGTGGGATGTTTGGTACAAAATGTTTATCAATAATCTCATTCTTCTTCTAGGACAATTTTTGTAAAGATACTTTTGGGAAGCTATTTGGGGAAAAAAATCTATTCCTGTAACTAAAACATTAGCCAGTGGTTCTTTATCATAGGTGGCTAAGTTAAAACTAATGAAACATTTTTATAGATATCACTATTTTTTTTCAATTTTCTTTCAATAAGGTTTTGAACCAATGAGAGGTGTTATTAGAATATACCTACCTGTGCAAATACTTGTTAATAGTACCTGCATTTGTTTGATGTAGACCTGGTGAGTTCAACTGAGTTTTTCTTTTGGTTTGTGGTGGAATACTTAACTCTTATCATTATGGAGATTTTTCTTTCATTTAATCAAAAACCATGCACTGTTCACAGTGAGCAAGTTATGCCAGATGAAAACTGAAGAGCCCACAAGACCCTCCTCTGCCTCTATGGCCTTGCCTTCATTGTACTTCCCCTTTGTCACAAATGTTAGCCTCCTTACTGTTCTTTAGTGACAGAAGTTTGTCCCTTTTTCCTGGAAAAGTGCTTCTTCAATATAACTATACGCCAGGCTTCCTTTCATCTTTCAGCCCTTTGGTCAAATATCACTCTATCAGCAACCAACTCCTTGAACACACAGTTTAACCTGCATCACTCCCTATGACAAATTCACATTTTTTCCCACAGCACTATATCACCATTAACAGACAGTTAAAAAAAATAGTTTTCTCTTTTTTGTTGGTTTGTTTTTCCTTATTATCTGTCTTTTCCCTGAAAACAAGCTTCAGAGAGGCATGGGTTTTTGTTTTGATTACTATAATTTTCTTAGTGCTTGGAACAGTTCCTAATTCATAGCAGGTACACAAAAATGTTTGTTGATTGAATGAACACATGAATTAATAGTGTACAATCAGCCTCTGGTTTCTAAAAAGAACCCCAAACACTGTGGCAGCTTATAATAAAGTTTTATTTATCACATTGGCTAAGGGCTCTGATCCATGTTTCCTCACTCTAGGACCTGATGGAGCCTCCACCATCAGACACATTGCCTGCCAATATGGCAAGGAAACAGGGATTAAGCCAACCTCACACTGGTTTTAGACTATCCCACTAAGTGATAAATAGAAAATTCAATCACATTTCACTGTCCACAGGTAGGTAGGTTGTAGCTACCATGTGCCAAAAAAGACAGGCTGTGATAATGGCAGAGATGGTATTTGTATAGAGTCGTTAGGGAAGGCCTTTTAGAGAGAATAATACTTGAACTGAGCTCAAATTTCTTCCTAGAGGCCAACAACTATGGTATTCTAAAACATGATTTAGAACCCAGTTCTATGTTATCTGTCAAAAATTAATAGAGCTGGGCTTCCCCGGTGGCACAGTGGTTGAGAGTCCTCCTGCCGATGCAGGGGACGTGGGTTCGTGCCCCAGTCCGGGAGGATCCCACATGCCGCGGAAAGGCTGGGCCCGTGAGCCATGGCCGCTGAGCCTGCGCGTCCGGAGCCTGTGCTCCGCAACGGGAGAGGCCACAACGGTGAGAGGCCCGCGTACCGCAAAAAAAAAAAAAAAAAAAAAAAAAAAAATTAATAGAGCTATCCTGCTATCCTTACCTCTTAGTTTTACTGCATTAAATGAGATATTTCATATAGAGCACTTAACACAGTGTCTGGAAATTAGAAAATGTTCAAAAATGCTATCCATTACTAATCATTATCACTGACATTTAAAAATCATTTTGAATTAAATGGTGAGTCTTCCTGAAAACAATTAAATATGAAAGTATATCTAAAGGGAGTAGATCAGTGCTAGGTGGATTTTGTCATAAAGACGACCATCCATGCTTGTGGGGTGATCTCATAAGAGGTAAGTTTTGAATCATGTTTGGTTGAAACACTGGCTACACACTGATCGGCGTGTAAGGTGGGTAATACTCTTGAACTCAGAGCAACGATGGGAAAATATATGAAATATATTGAAGCAAGTGATTTCTCAAACACCAAGCAACTAAGCCCTCACAGAAATACAGGATCAAATTTGTATTCATAATTTATATTTTATAACCCACCTACTACCAATAGTATCCTGAGGTATTAGTAGAAATATATTGCTCAGTAATAATAGTTAATGCTAGAGACAGAGAAGGTCAACAAAGTATTATCCTTGATTACTTTGAAGCAGATGACAAATTTTAAGAAGATGGTCATGCACGGTCATGTACTATAAGATGGAATGCTTTGAAAAAGATTAATAAGGTAATATCAATAATTGTATAATGCCAAAGCACTGACTACCAAAGAGGAGGAAAAAATCACTGGTATTGGATTACAGGAGGAAAACCCTGTAAAGACAGTTTGGAAGCAATTTTGATGTGATGCATTTACAGTGGAGAAAGGTGACAATGAATTCACACACAAAAACAAACAAATAGAAGTAAAACTCTCTATAACATTCTGTGCCTCCTATATTGTTTTATCCTCAATAATCAAAGTTTAAGATAATTAGGCATGCTAGCTAAACACATAGTACTCATTAATAGAGTAATTACCGTAGATTTCCACAGATAAGAGTGTATATCTTAACACATGATTTATTATTCAAGGACACTATGTTCTTTAACTCTTTATTATAACTCATGAGGATTGCTAGAATTTAGCTCATAGAATTACTGGAAAGCCTACTTGAAGTTGTGCTGTACAAGAGTTAAGAAGGTAGAGGAATAAGATCCAAAATGGTTGCTTATAATTATATGATACCAATTAGTGTTTCACTAACACTGATTATTAAGAAGCACAGTGTGACTTACATTTCCATTTTCACTTAACATATTTTATCTAGGTGTTTAGTTGTTCATGGGTATGAGAATTTATTTTGCCATTCACCTGAGACCTCAGTTGGAGCTCTGACATTCCTGACTTATCAGTGCTTTTTCCACTTCACAAAAAAAAATTACCATTCCTCAAGGCACTAAATTACTTTTAGTATTACAATTTCTAGTCCTTTGTCTCTCCTTGATCCTCTGACATTTTTTTCATGTCTCCTCTTGTAGTGCACTTAAGCAGAGCTATTTTGATTAAATAACTCCCCAGAGGACTGAGATTATAATACAATAGTCTTCCAAATAGGTTATTCTTGAGTACATATTGCCATTATACAGTACAGATATAACATCAGTATTTCATAAATGCATGTTTCTATGAAATCTGCCAAGTAGATGAATATCTCTTTCATTGTTCCTGACATCACTGTTATAAATAATAAAGTGAAGCTCAAATTGTTTATTTGCAATGGAACAGCTCTGAGAAAAATTTCAGCTATCAATGATGTAGTAACCTCTAGAAAAGACAGGAACTTTAAAATTACAGTGAACACTATCTGAAATAATTCCCCTTAAATTGGGCAATTGCTCAAAATTGCCATAAATCAATTCTCCAAATCCAATAGAATTAAAATGAGTGGTGAGTACATTCTTATTTAATTCACATTTTTTTTTTTTTTAGAGTCAATCCACTTCAGTGTTTTGGAGTTAAGATAACATTAGATGGGTGAAGTAAGTACTAATTAGTATGGTTTCAGCAGGGCAGACTTTTCACTACTAGTCAGATTCTTTACTCTTCTGAGAAATTGGTTTGCACTTTTTTAGAACAGCTCCCAGGAAAAGGACTCTTTCTTCTTTAGGTCAAATGATCACTATCATTACACACTTGGAAAATTTCACACATTAAAGTAAAACATGGGACAATTTAATTAAATCTTAAGAATTGGACTTCTTATGTAAAATAAAGCCAAAAGTAGAATTTTTATCAGTGTGATTAACTATTAATCTCTTCCATCTTTCCACATAGTTAGCCTTTTAGTAAAGACCATTGTATGTTAAATCTTTAGCACATAGAAGGCCAATGAAGCCTGATTCAGTTTTAAAGTTCCCATTTCATATAGCTATCTTACTCCCCTGGCCTCAGAAAAATTTAAAAATTCTTAAAAAAAATTTTTTGACAGATTAAAAAGTAAGCAAAGCTACAAAGTTTCAGTTATGAAAGATTAGTCCTGGAGATCTAAAGGACAACGATGTGACATTAACAATATTGTACTGTACCCTTGAAATCTGCTAAGAGGGTAGATCTTTAGATCACCACACAAAACATAAGAAAATAGTAACTATGTGAGTTATGAGTATGTTAATTAGCAAAATAGTGGTGAATATTTTACAATATATATGCATATCAAATCATCAAGTTGTACACTTAACCGTATACAATGTTTAACTGTCAATTATACCTCAATAAATCTAAGAAAAAATTTGAAGTGTGCAAAGCTGTAAATCAGTGACAAAGTACAAAAAACATATTTCTTTGAGGAACAAATCACTCAGAAACTATTTTGTAATGTATATTTTCTCAAAATGCTTCCTTTTGAAAAACGAAAGTCCACATATTCTTTTTAGCTTATTAATTAGAGCACAACCTGGTTGTTAGTTTTGAGAGACTTAAACTTTGGTAAGAGGTTAGGAACTTAGATTTGTTTATTTTATATCTTCTTCTTGGGTTAGCACTAACAACAGAAAACAAAGAGAATGACAACAGAATTGTAGAGCTAGTTGAAGGAAATAAAAACATATTTTCTATTATTTAGCCAATTAAAGCTAAGAGTAAAATTTAGAGGTTGATTTTTCTTGCTATTTTCTTTTACCTAAAACTAACAAGTTAATCATGGTTAGGTATCTATCTAGGTTTTTTTTTTGTATGGAGGGTATACTTTCCTTATTAAATAATGCATTTCCAAATTTTTATCAATTTAGGGAAGAGGAAGGGTGCAAGCACTCTGATTTTCCCACTGAAACATATGCCAAGTACATTTAACTAAAAAAACATTTGAAATGTACACTTAGTTTCTAGAATTTCCTGAGCTGTAACTCTATAGTAACAATGAATAAGATCAATGATAAGGTGGAGAAAGTAGTTGCTTCAAGGATAAAATTCTCTTTTTTTTTTGGAAAAAATATTTAAAAGAGAAGGCTGCTGTATCCCGATTCATCTCTACTGACAGGCCAATACTGAAACCGATTTACTTCACTTTCATCAATCCTTCATCATTTTCCCTGTGATCTCACAGCTATTACAGTCTCTTTTGACATGACCAAACAAGAACACTGAAAAAGAACATTTACTGTATATCTAAATTAATGAAACCAGGGGTAGAAAAAGAAGCACTGTGCCACTTGAGATATTTTTGCTCTCATAAAAGACAGAGGTGCTCATGAGGTCAAGAGCTCTTTTGGTTATAACTTCCAAGCATTCTAGCAATAAGAAAAAAAAGTTCTGTATTTTACTGTACTTCTTAAAATTCTTCTTTTTTTCTTTTTTACTATCCTATTTGTAGCACTCTTGAAAATACAATAGACACAAAAAATCAACTTTCATATTTTTCTTGGCTGAATATAAAAATTCTGAATATTTTCACAAAATCTTATTTTTCATTTTGCTGTGAGCCTTGGTAAAATAAATATTGAAAACTTCTGCACAATAGTATATGTTTCAAGTATATTTTATACTTTTACTTTTATATGAAAATGCTTTCTCTTTTTCACTAATTTATTTCATACTATTAATGAAATATTTCAAGATAAACAAGAAAAATGTGTAGAGAATGACATTAAAATTCATATAAGTTTGAGATAGTTATCATTTGATATTTCCATTGTCATTGTTAATTGCATGTTACTTTTAATCTTAGGTAAAATTATCTAAAAATTTTGTTCTCTCTATAAAATATGTAAAATCATTAACTTTACAGCAGAATTATTTTAATACACTCAAACTGCAATCCCAGAGTGTTTAAAATTGTAGTATATTTATTCCAGAGATGTGACTTCAAGGTTTTTAATCTATTTGGGTTTAAAAAAATCTGTACCTTCAAATATTACCATGAATATACAAAGTTAAAAGTGAAAATCAAAGTCAGGGATAGAATCTAAAGTTACTTTACCCAAGTATCCTTTGATCTAAATAAATTTGAGGTGAAAATTTTGTTTCTTAGGAAAAGGAGTTCAAGGATGTTGCATGCACTTCAGAAAATCATTTTGATACTAATTGTTCATAGATTGTTTTTTTCCCCCTCACTCTTCATCTAACTTCTTTTTTGATTCTGAATATATGGTATGTATTCAATTAAAGCAGAGTTATGTAAAATAATCCACTTTTCAGAAGAACCAATATTTCATAAATGACTACATTTATTAGTTCCTGTCACACTCAGAATCTTTCCTCATAAGTGAACACTCATGGCATGTAAAACTATTTAGCAAGACGACCATCACAATATTATCATTGTTATTGTCATTCTTATAAAACTACTCTGATAATATTGCAACATACTTAACAATTAGAAAAATAATCACATCATATATGTCCATATTCTGAGTGAAATAACTCATTTTTCTGCACATTTCCTTTCAATCTCTGCTCATATGCATGGTTTTCATTGTCACTTCTACTTAATACTTTTGTTTGCATGTTATATTTGACCACAGTCATTTTTTCCCTGGTTTCCAATTCCTATTCCTGGCATACTGATCTTTCAGTAGTAAGGCTACTACTGATGTGTATGGCTCTGCTCATTGGGAGAACTCATAACTGCCTGGCCAGCCTCAGAGCAGCAGAATTTTTCCCCCCATGTAAGTGACTAATGACATGCTCTACTGCTCTCCAGTTCAGGGTAAATTGTGGCCCACTGATGTTGAAGGGTAGCAAAATATGCCACTTTGGTATATTGATTATTTTGAGCTGTAGGCAGTTAAAAACCAGCAAATGCAGGAAGAGTCTTTCTCTGAGCTCTCCTTATCTGCCTAAAGACAAATCCTCCAGAAAGAACTCAAGTTGTCTTAAATCCTCTCCCGGGAGTTTCATCAACCAAGAAAGATTGATTTCTCATCAGCTAGAAGTTGATACCACACCCAGACAAACTTTGTCACAAACTATCATATCTCTTATCTATTCTTCTTCTTTTTGTTTTTGTTTTTTTTTTTTTGCAGTATGCGGGGCTCTCACCGTTGTGGCCTCTTCCGTTGCAGAGCACAGGCTCCAGACACGCAGGCTCAGCGGCCATAGCTCACGGGCCTAGCCACTCCACGGCATGTGGGATCTTCCCGGACCGGGGCACGAACCCGTGTCCCCTGCATCGGCAGGCGGACTCTCAACCACTGCGCCACCAGGGAAGCCCTCTTATCTATTCTTCTAAGGGCCCATTCAACTTTCCTAAAAACCATTTTCTCTCCCTCAAGAGACCTACATCCCCCTTCCTCTTTCCAGAATAAGATGGTAATTAAGCCTGAATTCTAAGCCACCTCTTTGAGTTACTCATTTTTCCCTTGGTATTTCCTATGCATACGTGAGGTATACATGTTAATGAATGTCTGTTTCTTTTTCTCCTGTTAATCTGTTTTTCATTAGAGGGCTCTTGGCTAAGAAGTCAGACATTAGAGGGAAAAATATTTTTCCTTCCCTACACTATGTGTAAAATTATTACTCCCCTTGTTCTAATATCCTATATAAGCACTGTCTTCTGGCATTATCTTCAAGGAAATACATAAAAATCAAACCTATCTTTCTATTTCTTATAATAATAAAAATCTTCAATTGAATTTAAAAATATCATTTACAAAAGCATCAAAACTATGAAATAGTTCATTTAGGGATAAATCTGGTAAAATATGTTTTTGAATGTGCATGACCTATATACCGAAAACTACAAACTACTGCTGAGAAAAATTAAAATAAATGGAAACAGCTTTTTCATGGGTTGGAAGACTAAGTATTCTTAAGATGTCAATTCTCCTCAGATTTATCTATACATAGAATTCCCAATCAAAATCCCAACAGGCATTTTTGTAGAAATTGAAAAACCAACTCTAAAATTCAGAATCAGCCAAAATACAGAAATTGAAATCTCTAAAATAGCCAAAATGACATTGAAATAAAACAGAGTTGGAAGTTTAACACAACCTAATTTTGACACATATTATAAAGCTACAGTAATCAAGACAGTGTAGTAGTGATGTCAAGATAAAAAGATCAATGGAACAGAGTACTCAGAAATAGACCCACACAGGCTTATTTCAAATATTGTATTTAAACCTTTGACAACTGATTTTTATTAAAGGCAAAATGGTAATTCATTGAGCAAGACTAATCTTTTCCACAAACAATGCTCAAACATTTGGATAATCATTTGTAAAAATATGAACTTTAATCCAAATTTCACACTATTACAAAATTAACTCAGTGGATCATAGACCTAGATGTAAAACCTAAAGCTATAAAACTTGTAGGAAAAAACACAGAAGAAAATCTTTGTAATCTTGGATTATGGAAAGATTTCTTAGCCAAGACACCAAAAGCACAATCCATTTTTCAACAACAACAACAAAAAAAAAAGAGAGAAAGACAGAGAGAGAGAAAATAAGAATGTCTGCTCTTTAGAAGACACTATTAAAAGAGTGCAAAGGCCAACCACTGACTGGGTGAAAATTTTTGCAAAGCATATATTGAATAAATAAATTTTATCTAAAATATATTAAAAACTTTTTAATAATCTCAAAAACCAACTCAATAAAAATGGCCATATATTTAATTTAATATTTACACAGAAACCTTACCAAAGGAAAATCTCCTATGTATTGGTTAGAGTTGAATCAAAGAAGCAGTACACTATATTCTGGGGACTTCAGGTGGTTTTAATTTATGTTTCTGTCATTTAAGTCTAAAATTTTAAATATAATTTTACTTATTTCTTATTGGACTTTATAAAAGAAAGATGAGACAAGTAAGTTGGTTTTCAAATAGATAACTTGGTTTAAAAAAAACAGCTGGCTCATTAGTTAATAAGAGCTTACTAAATTTTTAATTCATATAAATATCTGTACTTCTATTAAGGCATTTTTGGAGACCATGGTTAGATGGGAAAAATAAAACAAAACAAAACTTGATTTTCTTACAACACTACAATACCATGTTTACATTTGTTTATACAGCTTAATTAAATCTCCCTTAGTTTTATTGCCAACATAAGCACTTTTATGTTGCAGTGGCCAAACATAAAGCAAGATATTTAGCAAAATTACTAAGTGGGGAGTATTTGTTGCTCAAAGCTGGATAGTTGATCAATAGCCTTTTAAATTAAATCTGATTTTTTAAATTGCCATTATTCCCTTTTTTCATCAATTTTGCTTAAATAAATTTTAGTTATTTAGGAACACAAAATGCTGAATGGTTCCCAGTGTTTTATTTAGCACAGATCTTAAGTTTTTGGGAGGGGTTTTATTTTCTTATTCCAGATATAATCATGTTGATGCTATTTGTCATGTACCAAAACTGAACAGCTTAGTGTTTTAAAGCCAACCCTTTCTATCAATCATTCTGAAAGAGCAATGAGATTAACACTACAGGCTTCACATTATTGATTATTTTTAAAGTTATGACTCCAAAAGTTCAATGTGATAATATAACCCTATTTCACCAATCAAAATGTTGAAGAAGAAAGGTTAACACTTTTATCAACTCATCAAACAAATTTTGGCGTAGCCAAAGTACATATGTTAATTCAATATATTGTTTTTCAAAATTTCTAATATATTTTGGAATTGAAAAACTATTAAAATTTAAATTGTATTTAGTTTTTTCTTTAGTTCAATTTTATTTACTTTCCTCTCTATAATGTAGTAGTAAGAAAGAGTATCATAATACTACTTTACTTCAATTGGTATAAGATATTCAAAATTAATCACAAATTTAAATTTTAAACCTCTAAGCCATGTTCACCCAAAATATTTGAATTAGTGGCACGATATCATCCTTTCTGTCTACTACATACACTTACACATACAATGCAAAATCTGGAGAACAAACACTCCAGGTATTTTCATTATTATTAATAAAAATGTAATGTTCTGTAACCACATCAGTAATGTGTTGTCCACCTGTAATAAAAGAATAATGAAACACAATCCTTTTACACTTATATGCAAATTCAAGATTATTCTTCAAACATTTGAATATCAAAAAAACATTTTTGGTATCTAAAATATATTAAAAACTTTTTAATAATCTCAAAAACCAACTCAATAAAAATGGCCATATATTTAATTTAATATTTACACAGAAACCTTACCAAAGGAAAATCTCCTATGTATTGGTTAGAGTTGAATCAAAAAAGCAGTACACTATATTCTGGGGACTTCAGGTGGTTTTAATTTATGTTTCTGTCATTTAAGTCTAAAATTTTAAATATAATTTTACTTATTTCTTATTGGACTTTATAAAAGAAAGATGAGACAAGTAAGTTGGTTTTCAAATAGATAACTTGGTTTAAAAAAAACAGCTGGCTCATTAGTTAATAAGAGCTTACTAAATTTTTAATTCATATAAATATCTGTACTTCTATTAAGGCATTTTTGGAGACCATGGTTAGATGGGAAAAATAAAACAAAACAAAACTTGATTTTCTTACAACACTACAATACCATGTTTACATTTGTTTATACAGCTTAATTAAATCTCCCTTAGTTTTATTGCCAACATAAGCACTTTTATGTTGCAGTGGCCAAACATAAAGCAAGATATTTAGCAAAATTACTAAGTGGGGAGTATTTGTTGCTCAAAGCTGGATAGTTGATCAATAGCCTTTTAAATTAAATCTGATTTTTTAAATTGCCATTATTCCCTTTTTTCATCAATTTTGCTTAAATAAATTTTAGTTATTTAGGAACACAAAATGCTGAATGGTTCCCAGTGTTTTATTTAGCACAGATCTTAAGTTTTTGGGAGGGGTTTTATTTTCTTATTCCAGATATAATCATGTTGATGCTATTTGTCATGTACCAAAACTGAACAGCTTAGTGTTTTAAAGCCAACCCTTTCTATCAATCATTCTGAAAGAGCAATGAGATTAACACTACAGGCTTCACATTATTGATTATTTTTAAAGTTATGACTCCAAAAGTTCAATGTGATAATATAACCCTATTTCACCAATCAAAATGTTGAAGAAGAAAGGTTAACACTTTTATCAACTCATCAAACAAATTTTGGCGTAGCCAAAGTACATATGTTAATTCAATATATTGTTTTTCAAAATTTCTAATATATTTTGGAATTGAAAAACTATTAAAATTTAAATTGTATTTAGTTTTTTCTTTAGTTCAATTTTATTTACTTTCCTCTCTATAATGTAGTAGTAAGAAAGAGTATCATAATACTACTTTACTTCAATTGGTATAAGATATTCAAAATTAATCACAAATTTAAATTTTAAACCTCTAAGCCATGTTCACCCAAAATATTTGAATTAGTGGCACGATGTCATCCTTTCTGTCTACTACATACACTTACACATACAATGCAAAATCTGGAGAACAAACACTCCAGGTATTTTCATTATTATTAATAAAAATGTAATGTTCTGTAACCACATCAGTAATGTGTTGTCCACCTGTAATAAAAGAATAATGAAACACAATCCTTTTACACTTATATGCAAATTCAAGATTATTCTTCAAACATCTGAATATCAAAAAAACATTTTTGGAAAAAGTTAAAAAGACCAACATAAGTTGCCATCTTATCTTCTAAAATTTTGTGAAGGACATACAAACAAAATATTACTGTTCATTAGTACAACTGCTTGATAAAAGCAATAGAGAGATGTTTGTGAAAGCGTACAAACTTCCATTTATAAAATGAACAAGTTCTGGGAATCTAATTTACAGCATGGTTACTACAGTTAACAATACTGTGAGAGAGTAGGTCTTAAATGCTCTCATCACTCACACAGAAATAATACGGTAAATATGTGAGGTGGTAGATTTAACTAGCCTTATTGTGGTAATCATTTTGCAATGTATCAAATCATCAGGTTGTACACCTTAAATGTACACAATGTTACATGTCAATTACATCTCAATAAAACTGGGGAAAAAAGGAATAGAGGACTGCTAAACCAAACAAGTGAGAAGACCACAATTTTTTAAAATAAATTGTTTTATTTAAAATTCACCTCATTGTGCTTATTCTCCTTTCTCAGCATATTTAAATAAACAAAACAAAGGAACAAATATATTGCCATTGATCAGCACAGCTTTTAGACCAGCAAATGAACCATCAAGAACCATACATTTACCCTCCAATCACGACTTACCGAATGCAGTCAAAGCCTGATCCAGATAAGCATTTCCCCCTGTTGCCCTCCTTTTACAGATTCTAAATTGCACAGGTGTCCATTGTAAAGTTATATTACTGACTCGATTTAATTCGGTTTTCATTGAGTGTTTCTAGTTTCACAGAAGTAAGCACAGTCATCTCTTCCTATCCTTTTCTGCAGTGCTAGATTCCAGGACGCCAGAGAATACCGGACTTCTTGAACGCTCCAGTCGGCCCTTCCTATCCTATCTACAGGTTCCAGATCCGCAGATTCAACCAACCCCGGGTCGTGTAGTATTTTCCATTCTAGGTTGGTTGAATCTGCGCCTTGGAAACCCGGCAGATTTGAAACCCGTGGATAAGGAGGGCCCTCATCTGCATGTTAGACCATCTTTACATATTCTTTACGTTTGTGTTATTTCGCATAGCTGGAGGTAAAAAATTACAAAACATGGAAACTCACTCTAACAATTAAAATATACATTATGCATTACATCATCTTTTCTTTGACTCCATTTCTCATTCTGACTTTTATATTTTTATTACAGTTAAAAATAACCCTTCCTGATTTGCATTTATGAGAACATCCATTGTGAATAGAAGAAATACGTCTGTGACTTTTCTACTTTGGAGCTGGAAGGAACTTTATAAACATTAAATAATTAATTCTCACAACACTCAAGGCAAAGTTTAATATTCTCATTTTATAACCAGGGAAATGAGAACAGAATGCTAAAGTTATTTGCTGAATGCATTGGTTAAAGCGGTTGCCAGGCCTAGGCTGAGGACTTGTAGTGTGAGCCCAGATTTGTAGATGCTATAAATAAACTAGATTTTAGAAGGATTACAGAATATTATTTACAATTAATATGTTCAGAGTTCTTGAAAGGATTATATCTTTTGCTTTGTATAAGCTTCTGAGTAACATGGTCTAACTTTTTGAAGGAATTGCAACATCAGTAAATTTCGTTAGTAGTGACACAAACCACAGGGTCTTTTCATTTAGTTCAAGCCTCTCCTTGTATTTTTTGGCATAAATATGTGATATGTGAGCTGAATTTTACATTTCACTGAATTCAACATCCCATGACTTGTGTTTTACTTTTCACATTCACAGAAGTAACTTGAGTTACTTGAATAAAGCTCATACAAGTGATAGAAAAAAAAAAAAAACTACCGTGTACCAAAATTTGTCGTTAGAAAGGAACAAATTTCCTTATAAAACTGATTTTCTTTCCACTCAATGTAGCTGTGCTTATGGGGGTGGATGGGGGAACGTCTTAATAATGTGAAACTCATGTCAAAAACAGTTTACTCCATGCTGTCTTAAGCAGATGAAAAAGCTACTTTAAATGAGAAGCTAATACAGAGCCTGAAGTTCGGAAAACGTTTCTCATCTTTTTCATACCTCACATAGTTGATCAAGGATAGAGATTCCATTTTAAAAAAGAGAAAAAAGAAAGGTAATAAAAGGAGCTTAAATTACAGGTGGCCTGCATTCCTGAGTTTTCTCATATAAGGTCAAAGCACTGTTTATTTCCAACTTTTCTCTCTATGTCAAAACAGAGGGTGAATGAAATGAAGGAATCTTACATGTCAGAGAAAATAAAATGTAAACTGAGCTTTTGGACTCCAAACTTTGAAAAAAAATCAGCTATTTCTCTTCCATTTCTAAATATCCTTCTATTATTCTGATACATAAGTATATGTCTTTCTGATGATGACTATAGGTATATTTAGATTATGATAATGAATTAATCTAATTTATATGCAAATATTTAAGAACAGGGTTTTGCAGGCATTGTCTTAGCTTTTAAAGCTAAACAAGGATTTCTTTTCTTATAGAAAACGTGTTTATATTAGTGAAAGCTTTATTTGCTTTATTGCTTTTGCTTCAGATTCAGAACACTTGCTGCCATTTCACTTTGAAGAGTATTTAAGAGGTTTTCTAGAGTTTTTTTTCAGCTGTTGATTTTTTTTAAATCTCTAAACTCCTACCACTTTGTTACAAGGAGATGAATCTTAAAAGTCCAGAGCAGTAAAATTTCAAGTTGAAAGAGACAAAGTTTGAAAAGAAATATTTTCTCAAAGGAAGTTTATTATGATTTGCAAAGAAAAACAGCTCAATTTTATCTTGACCTTTGGTTGGACTTCTAGATGATCCTATAGGTGCCTTCAAGTTCAAATATCTTAAAAATTGTATAATACTAATATTATAGCTCTAACATAATTATATTTTTAAAAGTAAAAACCCTTTTAAAATTACTGATATTCACAGTAAAAACATATTCTGAACCTTAATTCCAACCAGAAATGTGAGTACAGCAAGAGAACATGTATCATTTTATAATTTTGTAGTATGAAGACTGTTTTTATTCCTACCTTATGGAATAAACATTCAGTACATGTATGTCTACAATACATATAATTTTAAATTAGATAAGTGGCCAAGTATGGAATGTATAAAAAGAGGCAATCTCACTGTTGGAAATGTGTTTACTCTAAAATAACTAAATAGCCAAGATTCTATCCTGAAATGTTTTCCCAAGGCATAATAATAATTCAATTTGTTATTTTCATAATCACTCCTGAATTAAGAATTCACAGACATATTAAACAATCATATAGGGCATAATTATTTATCACACAATAAATAAATTTATCCATTTTGTATGAAACCACAACTGAATTTTTATCTAATAAATTTTAATCTTATTTAGTACTCAAATATTGTTTTCCAATTCTACCTTAAAAAACATAATGAGATCTAAATTGCATGAAACAAATTAAAATTGCACATACCATGTGTAATTTTAGAGGTGACACAGTTTTCCATGGTGGGGAGAGATGATATTAATTAATTAATCAGCAATTTAAAATTCTTCCCTCTCTATACTATCTCCTAATAATTAACAAACTACATCTTATGGGATACATAGTAATAATGTTTACTAGTGCACAATTTCCAATTCAAAAAAAATTTTATGGTAGTTAATTCAGCAAAATAATTAGTAAAAGGATTTGATTTCCCCTCTGAAATAGATAAACTCAGTAGTTGATTTATTTTAAACTGTCCTAGATAAATTATATTTTATATTCCAATCCCAATGCATTGGCAAAATTTTCTGGAAGCATTATTTTGAGAAGACTGTGAAGTTTACCTTGACTCAATGTAACAGAATAGCATGCTAGAAGTGCTATCGTTTCAAAGTAAAAGTAGAAAATTTATGGCATATGAATCATACATATGCTATTTCAAACTTGAGTCTAGTGTATAAATACTGACTTAATGATTAACAAATGAAGCAAAAATATTCCTCCACATGGCAACTTATTATTTGACTGTACGTTATTTGCCATATGGTTTATATATTGAAACTTGCCAAGTAAGAGATTGATGTTTAATAAATAATTCCATGTACTCTGAAGAGTTGCATATCCAGTACTACACTTTAAAATTATGGTTTCCTGTAGACATTTAATTGCTCAATTCACATGCTTCTCCCTTTAAAAATAACCAGCTTCTAAACTATGGGGGAAGGAGAGGAGACTGAGAATGGGGAAGGTCTTTTTATGATCTTTTCCTCACAAAGTAAAAGTACAGTACTCTGGGACACATTGATTATCTATTTATGTAGAGATAATATTATGTGAGAGTAAATATAACCTGTTTTTATCCATTTAATTTAGTTATACTCACTCTACATGACTAATCATAGGGAAAATTATCTCTTTCAGGGTTGATCTATATGAAATGTAAAAAAAAAAAAAAAAGCTTCCTAAGACATATATTAAGCAGACTCCATTAGTGACCTGTCATGAGCTCATGCCCATTAAACCTTTGTAAAATATTTCCAGTGTTCTAGGATCTGACAAGACCATTATAAGTTAATTTAGTATGCAAAATTTTTGCAAATACATACAACTTTTATTATTTTCAGGAATTAAAAGTCATTCATAAAAGTGGTTTACATAAAACAACTTTAATTAAGTAATTTATTCATTCCCCTGTGACAGTCTTCACACATGATCGAAGATGCAGGCTGAAAAAGCATCATCATTTTTAATAATTTCAACATATTCTACTAAATACAAAAAAAAAACACTTGTAATTAGGAAAGAAATATAAGTTTCTGCCATATAAGTGTTATTGAAATATGTTATTAAAAATGAAGTACACACTTGATGAGTGATGCTGGGTAGCCACATTTCATACGTTAAAACCGAGGCCAACAAAAGTCAAAATGCTTAAGGTGTGTAAGCATTGATTACTTTGGACCCCTCATAAAAGTTGCCTGATTTCACAAAGGCAATAATTGCGGTCACATGGAAAAATTAAATGCATGTTGGAGAAAAACCTTTACCAAAGACAACGTTTTTTAAGTAATATCTTTGAATATTAAGTGCTTGTTATTGAAGATTCTAAAGAGAGCATATTAGCTCTATAGAATCCAGACAATCTAAATATGAAAGAATTAAGATATAATCATTTTATAGTTGAAGTAGGTTAATGTATAGTTATACAATTAAGCAAATAATTTAGATATCAATGCAAAATCTTCTAGTCTCACGATACTTGTTCTTAAAGCCAGCATCCTTCTACATAAGAATATTTTGGGAAGTGCTGAGAAGACTATTGACTTTATCTGATATATTTTCCCCAAGAGTTTGTCATTACTTTTCTATAGTTTTGTCAGGAGTTATGCCTTTTCGTTATGTATTCTAATATATTTCACCAAGTATTTGTAAAATAATTATATATAAATTCCAGAAAAATATGTTGAGTGTGAATGAGTTTGTCAGTTTGATGATAGAGAATGGAAAGGAAAAACAAAGGCAGTAGGTCAGTGTAAACCAAATTAGCAAACTTGAGATATCTTGCTGGGGCAAAGCTTGTTACTTGTAGCCTGCATTTCCAAATGCTTAAATTTTCACTGCACTTAGCAACTTTGTTTTCAGAAAATTGAAGATTGTACTATGTTTCTAAGAAATTTACAACTTTCAGTAATGAACATGCTCCTTAGCATAATAATATTTATAGTCTTGTTCTAAAGCACAAGGTTCAAAACTCCCCCCAGATGATGGAAGATCTTAAATGAATGAAATAATTAGACAAAAGGGATACTACACTGAGGTGATTTTTGTGAACGTTAATAAAGACCAGTGACTAAGGCCTTCTACACACCAGGCACTGGACAAAGCTTTTTGTATATATTATCTCTTTTAATTCTCCCCACAGTTATATGACATAGAGAGTTTTATCACCATTTTCCATATTTGGAGTCTGAGTCAGAAGGACCATTGGCCAAAGTCATACAATTAATAAATTAAAAAGTAGAGCTTTGTATTGGGTTTGCCAAAATGTTCCTTTGGTTTTTAAGTAAAAATAAAAGACACATTTTTCATTTTCACCGAGAACGTTATTGAACAATGTATTAACCCTTTTGTTCCATTACCTTCTGCCATTTTTCAGGCAACTTCATAATTCCATCTTCTCAAAACTTAACCCTTTTGTTCCATTACCTTCTGCCATTTTTCAGGCAACTTCATAATTCTATCTTCTCAAAACGTTTTTATCTTTTTGAGCAAAGAACTTTTCCAGGTGCCTTTTACAGTCTTCCAGGGAATTGAAATTTTTTCCATTAAGAGAATTTTGTAAAGACCGAAATAAATGGAAATCTCAAAGTGCAACGTCTGGTGAATATGGTGGTGGAATCAGAACTTCCCAGCCAAGCTGTAACAGGTTTTGCCTGGTCATCAAAGAAACATGCAGTCTTGCGTTACTCTGATGGAAGATTAAGCGTTTTCTGTTGACTAATTCTGAACGCGTTTCGTCGACTGCCACTTTCAGTTGGTCTAATTGGGGGCAATTTTCATCTCCATGGACCTAGAGATTATCGTACTAAGTGAAGTAAGTCAATAGAGAAAGACAAATACCATATGATATCACTTATACGTGGAATCTAAAATAGTACACGAATGAACTTATCTACTAAACAGAAACAGACTCACAGACATAGAGAACAGAGTTATGCTTGCCAAGGGGGAGGAGAGCAAGAGAGGGTTGGATTGGGAGTTTGGGACTAGCAGATGCAAACTATTATATATAGGATGGATAAACAACAAGGTCTTATTGTATAGCACAGGGAACAATATTCAATATCCTGTGACAAACCATAATGGAAAAGAATATGAAAAAAAATGTATGTATAACTGAATCACTTTGCTGTATATCAGAAACTAACACAACATTGTAAATCAACTATACTTCAATAAAAAAAGAAAAATGAAAAAAAAAAACACATGAGTTTTACCTGAGTTGTGAGGGGTGAGCATCAGCAACATGAAGAACCATATTTTTCCTATGAAAATACCAAGTTTCATATGAAAATATCATGACTGTGTATGAATATCAAAATTTCATGTAAGAGTTTTTATACTGGAGGAGAATGATGATTACCAGCTTGTAAATACAACCTTAAACTCCTTGCAGTAGAAAATGCTTTTCACATGCATGCTGCTAATGGGAAAAAACACCATTAAAACACCATTTTATCTATTATATAATTTATATTTTACAGTGTCTTTATAGTCTATTGTCCTTTTCTTTTACAGGGAGGTTTAAGATTACTTAATTCAATTTCAAACTGGGAACAAGTTTCATACTAATGTTTAGGTCATTGTCAAATATAACCTTGCAAAAGCAACATATAGATAATATGAGCAAAGCCAAGAGGTTTGGTTATAATGAGTGTTTTTAACTACCACCTTCACCCATTGTGTTTACCTCCCACCCCTGGCAACCACTAATCTGTTCTCTGTATTTATGAGTTCATTTTTTGTTTTTAGATTCCACATATATGTAGATCATACTGTACTTCCCTTTCTCCATCTGACTTAGTTCACTCAGTGTAATGCCCTCAAGGTACATCCATTTTTGTCACAAATGTCAAGACTTCCTTCTTCTTTAATGGTAGAATTGTATATATGTATACCACATTTTTGTATCCATTCATCCATTGATGAACATTTAGGTTTCTTCCATGTCTTGTCTATTGTAAATAATGCTCCAATGAACATGGGGGTGTAGATATCTTTTTCAAATTAGTGTTTTTGTTTTCCTCAGATAAATACCCAAAAGTGGGATTTCTGAGTCATATGGCAGTTCTGGTTTTCACGTTGTGAGGAACTGCCATACTGTTTTCCACAGTGGCTGCAACAATTAGATTTCCAAGAAAGAGTGCACAAGGGTTTCCTTTTGTCTACATCCTCTCTTGTCTTTTTGCTTATAGCCATTCTGATTGTGTGAGGTAACATCTTACTGTGGTTTTGATTTGCATTTCTCCACTGATTAGTGATGTCAAGCACCATTTCATGTACCCGTTTCCCAGCCATATGTTTTCTTTGGAAAAATATCTATTCAGATCCTCTACTCATTTTTTTAATAGGATTGCTTGTTTTTTTGCTATTGAGTAGGATGATAATAATGCATTTTTCATGTTCTGAAGATTCAAATCAACACACCAAATATAAGCAAAATTATGTTAGATCTAGTACTATATAAAACCAGATACATTTCAATAGTAAAGTAATAAATGTAGGCCAACCTTCAAACTTACAGAGTTACTGGATCATGTTATTGATCCTTAAAACATTTTGTTTCAGTCAATGTATCTAATTTCACTTTCACTTGTATTGATTAGTAGGATTGTGCATTAGATTAGCCATCCAGAGAAAAATGCTAATATGTAAGATTAGATTACAGCAATAATACTCTGTATATTCTTATTTTTCTTTTTGTTAATTTTTCAGATAGTGTTACTCTGATCTTAGGTAAAATTCAGTTATTCCTGGACCCTTGAGACAGTCCCATCAAATAAAACCATGTTTTACCATAATTATAAACATAATCTTTGGGTTTATTTTAGTCCTTAATTGTAACTTTTATTTCCCTTGATGTCTATATGGCTTTATGAGCCTTTCCTATTGTACATATTTTGTCAGGTATCTCGAATAGCATTTTGGAATCTGGAAAAAACAAAACAAAAAGGTAGGAAGGAAAGAAAATAAGAAAGGAAGTGAAAGAGTAAGAAAATAAGGAATATAGTTACTTAGTTAAACATCAAACTGAGAAGAAACTTCATACAAATGTTCTCTCTCAAATATAACCATGCAAGGGCAGGAAACTAGAAAATGGGTGCAAAAGTCAAGTGAAACAAAAGGCAATAGAAAAGGACCCACAGCAATCCAGTTAACAGAGGTTTCAGATAAGGTCTTTAAACTAACATATATTATGATAAATTTATTCCATGGAAAATTATGCAACAATAAAAAAGTATGAATGACTGCTATACTCAAGAATATGAACAATCTTACAGACATAATATTGAGTAAAGGAAGACAAGCCCAAAAGACACATGTATGAGTTTATTGTATGAAGTTCAAAACTGTGAAAAATAAATCTATATTTCTAGATATCCAAAGATTTTTACCTAGTAAGGGCCATGAAAGAGCTTGCTGCAATACTAAAATAAAATACATAATTTGATCTATGTGATGGTGCAAGTTTTTATACATAATGGTTAAATATGTGCATTAAGTACCACTTATACAATGAAAAAGTGGGTACTATAAATAATTATATTCCAAATAATATGAAATATATATGATATACATATAATTTTTTATTTTATTATTTTTTTTTTGCGTTACGTGGGCCTCTCACTGCTGTGGCCTCTCCTGTTGCGGAGCACAGGCTCCGGACGTGCAGGCTCAGCGGCCATGGCTCACGGGCCCAGCCGCTCCGCGGCACGTGGGATCCTCCTGGACTGGGGCACGAACCCGTGTCCCCTGCATCAGCAGGCGGACTCTCAACCACTGCGCCACCAGGGAAGCCCGATATACATATAATTTGAAATATATATGAAAGATAAAATTTCACAGAACAATGAAACTTGCCAAAGATTACACAAGAAGAAATAGGAAACACGAATATGAATACCAAATAATTATTATCAATAACCAAATGATTTCTCAAATATAAAATTGGCACAGATAGATTTTTCTGGTGAGTATACACAAACTTTTAATTAATAGCTCCAAACATATAAAATGTCTTCCCAATTTGAATTGTGTATACATTTCCCCCAAATCATTTATAACTTAGAACAACTTATTACTGGAACAGCATAAGAAATGAAAATTAAACAAACCAAGAAAGTAAGTCCAAGAAAAATATACTATGTATATCATATACATATTATGAAGATCAAGTTAGGTTTAGAGCAAATATTTAATATTATTTTAGCTTTAGAAAATCAATGTAGGTAGTCCATCATGTTAACCATTAAAAGAGAAAGTTTATATGATAATCTCAATAGATGCAGAATAAGTTAGTGATAAAATTCAATATCCATTCTTAATAAAACCTATTAACAAACCAGTAACAGAAGGGGACATTTTTGCATTGATAGAGATGTATTAATTAGGGTAAGTTAAGTGCTTTAGCATATGATCCCCAAATTTAAGTGATCACAGGATATAATTTTTCTTGACTATACAATAGTTCAGTATATAGGCTCCTTATTAAAGGATCGATCTGGGAAGCTCTTCTCAAAGTAGAGATAAAGGAACCAAGTTCTCTTTTATTACATTTCTCAAATATACTCTATAGACTTTACTTTCAACTACAATAGGTAGAAAAAAAATTGATTGTGTAGTTTTTATGTGCTAAACCAGAGTGGAGCACATCACTTATTCCTATAACTATTTATACCTAAGTCAGTCTCTCCTAAGATTAATTGAAACTGGTAAATGTACAGCAGATCTGTGCCCAGTTAGAAGAGAGGATACAATTTTGTGAATGCCTAGCAATTGCAACTACTAAGTGGATCTACAACATAGCTAGAGAAAATATCATACTTGTTAATAAAAATATTTGAACTTTCATTTTGAGATGTGAACAAGACATGGACATCTGCCAGCAACATTTCTATTCAACATTGGATTGGAGGTCTTAAATAGTGCAATAGGTCATGAAAAGGGAAATAATAGGTATAAGATCTGAAAAGGAAGAAATGCACACTCATTTTTTCATTAAAAAACCCACTAAATTGAATTTGAGTTTCAATATAGTCTAAAAATTTTTGTGTGAAATTTAACAAATTTGTTATATTGGAATCAATAGTCAAGGATAGAAAAGAGTCTTGAAGTGAAGAAAATGGGGATGAGCAATTTCTCTACCAGACACCAAGACTTCTTTTAAAGTTATAAAAATTAAGATGGAGTGATGTTAGAGCTGGAAGAGAAAGAAAAAAAAACACTGAAGTAAAATAAACAACCCAGAAAATCACCCATAAGTATAGAGCCCTTGAATGACAAAAAGGTCATACTGCAGGAAAGTGGAGAAATAATTATCTTTTTAATAATTTGTAATGGATCATTTATATATCAATTTGCTAACTCTATCTCACACCACAAATAAACAAAAAGTTAGGCATTTAAAATATCTTACCAGCACAATTAATAACCCTGACTATATGGATGTATGTCTAGCCACCCTGTAACAAAAAACAGCTTAAAAATTGACAGAAGTTGAATAAACACTATTTCTAAATTTAATCCTTACAAACATCAAAAAATTAAGGTAGCACAGAGACCATTTTTAATTAAAATGTAAATAAATATCACCTTAACATTAATACATATATATTTAATTAATATATATTAAATATATTTTATATATTGAAATAACATTAAAATTAACTTAAAATACATAAATATATATCTATATTAAAAATAAGTGAAAATTAAATATCTATCACTAACTCATTTCCACCTGTATTTTTATCGTGTAATATTGTTCAGGAATACTGAATGGGAAAGTTAGCACATGAAAAATTTAATACACCCTAATTAAGATATTTGTTTTATTCTTACTTATTTAACAACAGAAATTAAAATTAGAAATAGATATGTTTTGATTAAACTTTTGTTAAAATTTTGGGTAGAGAGTATTTTCTGATTGGAAAAGAAAACCTTATGTTTACCCATGTAATTTTATCAGTTTTGGGGGAAAGAGAGTCATGATAATAAAATCAATTCCTGTGTCTTAGTAATGCCAAATGAGTTTCTCTTGATTTCATTATCATCTTGAAGTAAAAACAGAATATTCTATAGCTTCTCTTAAGTCCTTTTTTTTCATTTTTAAAAAAATTAATAGACTTTATTTCCCAGAGAAGTTTAAGGTTTACAGAAAAGTTAACCGTATGTACAAATATTTCTCATATACTCCCAATATCCCTACCCATAGTATCCCCTACTATTTACATATTGCATTGGTATGGTATGCTTGTTATAATTGATAAACCAACACTAATACTTTATTAATTAAAGTCCATAGTTTACATTGGAATTTACTTTTTATATTGACCAATTCTATGAGTTTTGTCATATGCATAATGTCATGAATCCACCATCATAGTATCACACAGAAAAGTTTCACAGCCCTTAAAATTCCCTACGCTATGCTTCTTAATCCTTGTCTCCCTCCCCCCACCACCCACAGTCCTTGGCCACCACTCATCTTTTGCAGTTTTGCCTTTTCCAGAATGTCATGTGGTTGAAATCATTCAGTATGTAGTCTTTTCAGGGTGGTTTCTTTCTCTTAGCAATAAGCATTTAAGTTTCCACCATTTGTGTACATATCTGTGTGAGTGGCTTAATAGCTCATTTCTCTTGGTTACTGAATAATATTTCTTTGTATGAATGTACCACAGTTTGTTTATCCATTCATCTATTGAAGGATATCTTGGTTGCTTCCAACTTTAGGCAATTATCAATAAATATTTTAGAAACATTCATGGGTAGGTTTTTGTGAGGACATAAATTTTCAACTCATTTGTAAACACTTATGACGGTGATTGCTAAATTGTATGTTTAGCTTATGTTTAGCTTTATAAGAGACTGTTAAATTGTATTTCAAATAGGCTGTACCAATTTGCATTCTCACCAGCAATGAATAAGTATTCCTACTGCTCTGCAAATTCACCAGCAATTGGTATTTTCAGTTTTTTTTTTTGTTGTTGTTTGTTTGTTTTTTGGCCAGGTTAATACTTGTGTAGTGGTATCGTATTGTTTTAAATGGCAGTTCCTTAATCACATATGACTTTGAACATCTTTTCCTTTGCTTATTTTCCATCTGTTTATCTTCTTGAATAATGCATCTGTTCATGTATTTTGCCTATGTTTAATATGGGTTGTTTGCTTTCTTACTGTTGAGTTTTAAGAGTTCTTCATATATTTTGGATAGAAGCCTTTTATCAGATATGTTACATCTTTTGTAGTTGTCCCAAGGTTCTTGTATATTCAGTTCCATATTTTCCTTTTTATTTTTGTCTTTGCATTTTTAACTTTGGAAATCTCTATGGATATATCCTCAAGCTCACTGCTTATTTCCTTGGCCTTATCCTGTCTACTGATTAGCCTATCAAAGGTATTCTTTTTTGTCTGTTAGGGTGTTTTTTATTTCTAGCATATCAATTTGATTCTTAATATTTTAATCTCCCTGCTTACTTTACTCATTTGATCTTACATGGTGTCCACTTTTTCAGTACAGCCCTTAGCATATTAATCATAGTCTTTTTATTAATCATAGTCTTCCTATTCTGATAATTCCAAGAACTCTTGCCATATTTGAGTTTTGTTCTGATGCTTGCTTTGTTTCTTCAGACTGTATTTTTGTGTTTTAGCATGCCTTGTTATTTTTTGTTGAAAGCCAGAGGTGATGTTTCCAGTAAAAGAATTGAAGTAAATAGGTCTTTTATGTGAGGTGTTTATGCTTAACTGGCTAGGAGTTTGGATGTGTTTACTGTTTGCTTTACCTATAGGTGTCAGAGGCTAAAATTTCCTCTAATATCTTTGTTTTTATCTCTCTTGTTTTCCTTGGATTTTCCTAGAGACTCCTCAAATAGGGTCTGAGACTTGCAGGTCTTTTTTTTTTTAATCTGTAATCCCCTGTTGTTATATAGGATCCTTACTGATATGGTGGTAAAGTGTTAGGACAGGGGAAGTGCTCTACGGTTCTATGATTAGGCATGTGTCTTTCATTGAACCTGAGTTGGGTATTTTACTTCTTCCATATAAAAGGCTGGAGTTGGATTTTTCTATTCCCACAGGCTGGGTAGACTGTGGTAAAATCTCAGTTGATCAAGCTCTTGTAAAATACTTTCCTTAAAGGGCATACCTTGTTAAGAAAAACAGAGAGCATAATACTACGTCAAAATGGTGACTGCTTTCCCCTTCTCTCTGCTGGAACCAGGAGGAGATTTATTTCAAGTGTTGAAAGTGAGAATCTGGTAGCCCTCCTTACAAAATTGTGGGGGCATCCCTAAGACTGGGCTCCTTCAAAGTCTTTAAGTCACAAGCTAGTCTGTACTAAGCTTCCAGCAATTTATTACTTAGAGTTTAAAATGTTCCTACTGATATTGGCTCCAGCTTTGGGCTTCTGCATCTGGGTTACTCCTCCCATAAGCTTTGATGCTCTGTATGTGCCTGTCTATCTCTCTAGTTTTTATGGCATAAGTGTGCCCTGGAACCTCAGTTCTCTGATGGATCCAAGGAGAGCTGTTGATTTTCAGTTTGTTCAGCATTTTTTTTGTTGTTGTGAGGATGGGGGTGATGACTTCTAGGCTCTGTACATGACAGACTGGAGTTTGGTAGCTTTGTAGGTAGAAGTAACATATTACCATTCTGTACAGATTCTTCATTTACAATGATAATTTTGTGTCACGTTGCATCTTCTACCTTTTAGAGCAAATGGAACTTTGGGATAATTGAACATGTTTCTCGTTGTTTTAGTTACTAAATCTAATGATGCTATTTGATTTACCTCAGATTTAATATGAATTAATTCAGTGAACACTGCTTTCTGGAACCAGAAAAGTGTCTGTCTGGAGAAAATATTGTGCAAAATGTGTGTGTGTGTGTGTAAGGGTATGAGTGTTTGTGTGTACTTCTTTTTAAATAACATAATTATAAAGTTAACATAAGAAAAATGAAATCTATGATAAGACATTTTACAAAGCTACTGTTTGTGTATTCTGACATATGACTAAAAATTCATAAATATATCTAATAAAATAATAACTGAATTTTCCCTCATTTTCATTTAAATTGCTAAAACGTAGAAATAAGTTATTTACCTGTTCTGTTGTGGCTTTTCGTGGTTCAGGACCCTTTATTTGTTGAAGTCACATAGTTTCCTATACCATATTTTCAGTTAAAAGGGAGTATCTCTAAAACACATTTACGCAAATGGACTTTGAAAAGAGTTGATTTTTTAACAAGAATGAAAGTTAGAAAAGAATGAACATGGAATGCTGCTTCGGTTTGGGAGTACAGTGAAAAACAAATTGACATGATTCTGAAACAGAATAGAGAGAGTAGAGACATTATTTTTTTTTAAAGATAATGAGAAGTGTCAAGTGTTAAAGAGGATTAAATGATGGTGGTGGAAGTTGCGGGGGATGTCTTGGGGAGTGGGGCCAGGTCAAGGAAACGTTTTCTGGAGTAAATGAGGTTTGAGTTTAAGTTTGGGGTCACTGAAAAGGAGATTGAACTAAAGAACGGTCCAGGCACAAGGAACTGAATCTCTGAGGTTGAGGAAGAGAACAACCAGGCACCTAGGGGCAGGCACCTTAGTCTGTGGGAGCTGGGAATGGGGGAGGGGCATTGGACCTTTGGTTTTTTAGAACTGCAACTGGAGGCTTCCTCCACAGGAAAACATCTTGCTGAAGCTTTCCCAAAATGTTGCCAACACCTCAAGTTTATCCCACTGTCAGATTGCTCTGACCATGATGTGATAGCAGGAGGTGGCCACGGCTCCTGCACCTCCCATGCAAAACAGCCCCAGTGACATTCCTTCCTCCTCTCTCAGCCATAGTCATAGAAGATTAATTTATCATCTTAGAGGAGCAAAATCAGACTTTATCAAAATTCAAACATCTGCATTTTGCAAAGCAAATTTAAAAAATGAATAGGCAAGCAATAGACTGGGAGAAATGTTTATAATACATATGTCTGAATCCCAAAATATGTATTATGCATAAAAAAAAACTCCAGTGTTAGAGACAAACCAGGAAATGAACAACAACAATTAAAATGACCTGAAGAAACACTTCACAGAGGAAAATGGCAAATAGTTAAACAAGCATATGAAAAAGTATTCAACATCTTCAGTGAAATACAATTAAATCTATAACAAGATAGAGCAACACATCCAACTGAGGGATGGTGAGGAATGTAACAACCAGAACTCTACATTGCTAGGGAGAGTGTAAAACAATCATTTTAGCAAACAATATGGTAATATATTATAAAGCTAAAAGTATACCTTTCCTATAATTCAACCTTTCTACGACTAAGCATTTAATCCAGAGAAATGAAATCATATGCCAGTATAAAGAATTTTACAATAATGTTTCAGGCAAATTCATTCATAATCACCAAAAAACAGAAGACAACCCAAATATCTCTCATCAGGTGTAGATAAATAAAATGTGTATGCTCATACAATGTACTACAACTCTGGAATAAAAAGGACAAATTACTGATTCATTTAACATGTATAAATCCCAAGACATTAAGTTTCACAAAAGACACCACAAGCAGAAGAGTTCATATTTTATCATTTCATTTATCAAGTTTAAAACTGACAAAGCTGTTTTATGGTGAAAGAAAGCAGAAGAGAAGTTGCTCCCAGGGATTTGGTGAGAATGGGGATATTGTTGATTGGAAACTGAGACAAAGGGAGTTATGTCTATATTTTAATAAAAGCACACTTTACATGGATGTATGCATTTGTCAAAACCTATAGTACTTATATTTAATATCTGTTCGTTTCAAAGTATGTAACATATACCTCAACAATGAAAAGCATTAGGAAGATATTTCAATAAGGACGTTTCAAGAAAGGTGCTCCTGAAAGAGCAATTAAGGTGAAAACACGTCTCCCTGCTGAGTTTCCATGTGCTTCTTCAAGTCCAAAATCCACACTTATACATTATATCCCATCTGTACTTTCCTCCACAGGGATATTTCTAAGGCAATTTTCCCACCTCTCTTCTGATCCATTTTTTTTCCTTTTTAACTGGATCCTTATCCTCAGCATGAAACATGCTTCAATTTCTCCTAACTAAGGAAAAGTTACCTCCCACTTCATATTGTACTTATGAAGTACAATATTGTACTCCCACACCGAAGTCTCCTTGTAAATCCAATCCCCTTGTAGGACTGAAAATGGAAATACCATATTCTCCATTGATAACAAGGAAATCTTTGAATTGTCCTTGATTCATTTTCTCACACTCTATGTCCATTTCTTCAGCAAATCCTGTTGCCTCAACCTTGAAAATACATACAATTTCCCTCAACGATTTACTACCCACATCCACCCCAAACCACTGGGACCAAAGGCAATGTTATCTAGTTCCTTGTTGTTCCATGGCCTCCCAACTGGTCTCCCTGCCTCCAGCCATCTCCGCTTCTCTCTGTTCTCAGTACCAGTACCAAAGCCATGTTAATCTCCTTACCATATCACTGCTCTGTTCCAAATTCTCTAAGGGCAGGGTAGAGTTGAAAATATCTCCATAATATAAAATGCTTCCTCCATCTGACACCTTTTCCATTCTGAACATGTCTTCTACTACACGGAGTCTCATTGTCTCCCTTGCTTTCTCTAAGGCAGTAGTTTTGAGTAATTTTCTCCATTGCCTCCTTCAAGACTTGTATCAAATATCTCCATCTCGCTGATGTTGACAAGGACGGTTTTGATGGAATAGTAGCTGTGAAATCCTGATTAAAGTGGGTTTAAAAGAGAACTGGTAGAGAAGAATTTGAGGCCAAATGTAGACAATTCTGTGAGGAACTTTGCTGAAGTAAGAAACAAAGAAATAGTGCTGCAGCTATTGGGGAAAAGGGTTAACAGTGGCCATTTTTTTTTATATTTTTTTTAGTTTTTTCATTTTGGTGGTGGTGTTAAAGAATAAGTTATTTTGATGCTTGTTAAAAAAGTAAGACCTATCACCACAGTTGTCAAGAGTATCACAGCAGGGGAGAGAGATCAGGCTCAACTCTAAATATATACAAAAGAGGAAAATGGGGATTGATAGCCAAGGAGCAGTTGGGGGAGGGGGGTTGCTAGATGGAAAATTACTGAGAAGAGGCATAAAGGGTAGGGAGATTCTTTCTAAACTAACTTGACAGAATTCTTGCTTGAAGGTAGGCCAGGGTGATCAGATATCACCTGGGAAATGATGTTGTGGGTTAGAGGAATTTGATCAGATATTGAGGATGATCAGATAACAGAGGCAGGAGATTCTCTACAAATTGCTTTATCAGGATTCTTGCCAAAAGTAGACTCTTCAAGGATGGGCATGGAAACCCAAAGATGATGCCTAGTCTGAAAAATGCTCAGAGGAACCTGACTAAAGTTTGGTCAAGTGAAAGTCTTTGTTAGTGATTATTGTTGTTCTAGATAGGAATATTGGGATATGTCTTTTATGTGATAGGAGAACAGAAAATGTGGTAGAGAAGAAATCTATATAGGAGAGGGCAATTTTAACTTATCCGTCTATTACTTTTTAACAATGCTTCTTTATACTAAGCTCAGGGGATGCAAATAAAAAGAGACACTTATCATAGGATGGCAGACATATAAAATATGGCACACATTCCTTACATTCTCTAATTCAAGGAAGCATTATCTGCTGTAGGAACTTTAGGGTTTAACTCTACCTATGGTGAGATATTCCAGAAAGAGATGGGATTAAAAGATAATGTCTCCTGTAATAAAGTGATGGCACTATATTCTCCACAATTGTGGGTTCCATAGATAGATTTTAATCAACTGCAGCTGGTGTAATCATTTATTATTGCTGTTTACTTTAAAAAGGAGACCACTAATAGAGACAGATAAATGTTTTTGTTTTTGTTTTTATTTCATAGGGATGGGTGCATAAATCAGAGGCAATTGTCCTAGGTGCGATGTTACTAAAGTAACTCTGGTAAGACCTGATGGTGGATTAAGCATGCCAACTGTCAGAAAAGGAAAAGATTCAGCTCTCCGATGTCCCTCCATATGCTACAACCAACAAAATGCTTTATCAACCTATTTGTCCAGCCTATACTGTAAGATAAACTGCCTTTGTTTTATAAACATAAGCTTAATGTTATCATAATTTTAGATTTTATGATCTCTTCTTTGACTTGTATTTCTTTATCTTTAATCAATCCTTTACTTCTTCTCTTGAATACAGTTGACTGTTGAGAAACAAGGATCTGAACTCTGTGGTTGCATTTATATGTGGATTTTTTTCAATAACTACTGTAGGACTAAATAATCCAAAGTTAATCGAATTCCTGGATATTAAATCGAGGATATAGAGGAATCCTACATACAGAGTCCACTCTAAGTTATATATGGACTTTCTACTGCTTGGGGGGTCAGCGCCTCTAACCTCCGCATGGCTCAAGGGTCAATTCTATATCATTCCTTATGTTCTGCAGGGAGATACAAATTAAATGTACCTGAATGATTTTTCTGTTCACTTAAAATGGGACTTAAATGAGGGTGAGAGGTTTTTAAAGTGTGAAATGGTAAGTGAGAACTAAGAATGACCACATATACACTTTATTCTTAGAGATGGGAAGATGTGCAAATATTGTTTTTCTTACATTTCCTATTATTTAGGAACTTAAATGTTCAAACAGTATTTCAAAATATTTTATCACCACGATTTTTTTCAACTTAACACATATATTACCTGGGTTGTTTTAGAAGATTACAGTTATATTTGCTACCACTGCTTTTGATTATAGTTTTTGGTACAGTTCCCATTTTTCACTATTTGGTAACTAAAACTGCCTTTGCTTCCTCAATATTTGTTTTTTTCTCATTCATCAATGAAATTAAATATATATAAAAGGTAAAGCCTTGTGTTTATTATTTGCAGAATGGAATTTTAACAATAATTCTTGTATAAGTAAAGGACAGAATACAAAGAAACATGTTCTTCCTTTGCAACAAAGATTAGAAAACACATGGTAGAAGATGGTAAGGACCCTTCAGGCCTCTCTTGTGCCTATTTTGTAAAACAGTTTCCCAAAGACATGTTTTCATTCTAGCAACTCTCCAGTTTTATTTACAGGTCACAGGCACAGAAATGTAAATAACTTTGCAAACAGAAGAATTTCTGGAGACTGGGACTCTTAATCTAACTTTACTTAGATGTCTTCGAACTCTTAAATTCTTTGAGATACCTGAGGCAAAATTGTTAGTTATGGTTGTCCTTCACTCGTAATTCTAGGTCAGGAGGCGCCTAAGGCATGGAAGAGTTTTAGTGAAAAACACGAGTTTTTCTGGCCTATGGTTCAGGATGTGTTCCTGGCTGTTTCTTTGTTGTCAGCTACAGAAAATAGGATGCATCTGTTGTGTACTGATGTTGATGCTCTGCAGAGATTCTGACAGAGGTGAAGAAGTAAATGGTTTGAAGTGAGTACATTAAAGTGACTCTCATGTTGGCATAACTGTTTTATGGTTTTAACAGAGAACTCTCTATATCCAGTTAATAATATCATTTTTTAAAATAATATCATTTTTATCTTGAGTTTCCTGCATTGTTGAACTAAAGTATAAAGAGCCTTTTGGAACAAAGCTGTGCATAGGTTTTGACTGTGCCTTTTATGTGAGTAGAGCTCACTCTGGTAGGTTGGGAATTCATTAGGTAAATTTGTACTGCAACTGGTTGTGTTCTATTGAAGAAAACATGAAAATTCTGTGAAATATTGATTTTTTTTTTCCTTTTTTGAAAAAATTTCAAGTAAAGCTGTGAAGCAGCATAAATTAAAGGTGACTCTCTTCCTCCAAATATTGAATCCCTTGATTTTGCTTTCAGGCAATTGAAAATTTTCTGGCAAATTTAAATCAAAAGGGATTTATTACCCAGTATTAGGCGGATACAAAATCATTGGAAGTATATTAAAACAAATGTTCTGGCCACACTTCCAGGAATGACTTCACCTTCCAAATAAAACTGCCTGTACCATGATCATAGGCTCCATTGTAGAAAAAACAAACAGTCAAGAAACTTAGAATCAGAAAGCAGAAATGACCTGATTGCATTTTTTCTTTCCTGACCTGGGTCAGCAGAAGGGACACCTCAGCTCCCACCTCCCTGTTCCTTTAATTCAAATCTGAGTTTATGTCATGCGAGTAAACATAGTGCACCCAGAAAATTAGCTGCAAAGGCATCTGAGAAACAGTTTTAGATTTTTAGCTCTCCTAGCATCTCCTAGCACATATGAATGCATGCTAAAAGGAAATTCAAATGGATCTCAGGCATCCGTACAAAGTACATATCTGTCACTTCTCTAACCATCCTTCTGTAAAGTTTACTATAAATTGAAATTAGGCATATGAGACCCTGGTTTCATTTACTTACATTATATGATTAAAGATGAGTTCCTGTGAAGAACAGAAAAAATCCTTTAAAATGTTATACTATAAGGAGCAGATAGTCCCTGTAGCCCTAATTTCCTTAATGCTTTTATTTTTGAGTAAATTTGATTCTTTGCTATTTATATAACATACAGAACTAGGAAAATTCACTGCCCTAATTTTTTTTTGTTTTAATTTTATTTTGACTGAATGGTGTTAAAGCTTTCATGGAAACAGTAACTGGGGTTTAGCACTTTGATTAAACAAGATGCATTTTATTTGTTAGTAAGAGAAAATAATCATTATTATACTATAATATTCTTTTTCTCATCTATATTGGGGTCCCAAGACCAACCTCAGGCTCCATAATCTTCTAGAAGGCCCTACTAGTCTTAATACATCTGTTATTCCCACAGTAACAGTTTATCACATAACACAGGACACAGTTCAAAGTCAGTAAAGTAAAAAGGCTCATGGGGTGAAGGCCAGAGAAACCAGATGCAAGCTTTCAGGTGTCCCCAGCCAGTGGAGTCACATAAGCATACGCTTAATTCTCCCAGCAACAGTGCATGATAATGCGTGAAGTACTGCCATGTGACTGACTTCAGCTTCTCAAACTCCAGTCACACTTCATCCCAAAGCAAAAACAGGCATTCACCACAAATCACATCATTATGGTAAACTTATCTGGTCAAACTGGTAGAGCATGGGCCAAGGCCTCAGGCATAAAAAAAAAATAATCTTATCAAGCAGAGTATCCTAAGAGATCAGAGATTATTTTCAGAGCCAGCCAAGGGCTAATTCTGAAGGCAGGCCTTTCTTTGGAATGTGTTGGGTTTTACCAACCCAGGTCTACTGAGTTGAGTCTTTCCTGCCCACCATCCTTAATTAGTGTGCTTTTTTCCAACAGATTTAATGAAAAGTTTCTGTTTAAGAGGCTAAACAATCCCTTTGAACCCATGGAACTCACCAGCACTCTACTGTCTTTGTTTAAAGAAATAATCCATTTAATTGTAATCTAGAATTTCATTTGTTTGCTTTAAACATTCATTTTACTATGATTACATATTTTTTTTTGCTGGAGGATGGCTTACTGCTTATTTTCCTTAAAAAGATTCCTTAGCTTGCATTCCCCAGTCCTGGAGACACATCCAACACCACCTGGTACATTGTTTTGGGAGGTGTACTGAAACACTGCCACTGGCTGGTGCCAGGATATCTCTTCAGGAATGAGCTGTTCATACAGGAACTAGCAATGGCTGAATTTGAATAACTTATGTGAATTTCCTAGCACTAAAATCAGTCAATAGAGTTAAGAAACAGTGTTCTTATCTACTCATGAAGCAAAGGATTTGCTTTTTTATTGCCTTATCCTGGATTAGATTATTAGTACCAAAAAAGTGATCCTTGAGAAAATGAAACACAAGCTTGACAATCTGAAATAAGTGTATAGAAATAATAAGTGTATAGAAATTTTTAAAGCTAAGTGGTAGGGATAATTTAAGGAAAGTTATATCAAAGTGGCACACAAAGAAAAACAATTGAAGAATATCAGAGCAGCAAGTGAGCTCTATCCACCTAAAAGAAGCATTAACAATGAAGAGTTAAGAACCAGAATTAATGTGCTGCCTGTCTCTAATTTCTGTGGTTATTTGGTAATCCAAGCTTCTGAGTGAAACATTATGTCTGTGAATTTTGTCTGAACGTGGGGTAAATTTCCTGACTCACGTATACATTCCAGCATATGAAATATTTGTAGATTGACATATTCATTGACATATGGTAAATGCCACACACAAAAAACCTTAAATATCCTCCGGGGCAGTGTTAGTTTCCTATTGCTGATGTAAAAAATTGCCATAAAATTAGTGGTTTACACAATACAAATTTATTATCTTAAATTCTAGAGGTCAGAGGTTGATAATGTATCTCTAGATTATTATAAAATCAAGGTGTGGGTCTATGTCCCTTCTGGGGCTTAGGATAAAATCAATTTCCCTGCCTTTTCAGCTTCTTGAGGCTGCCTACATTCCTTGGCTGATGGCCCATCTTCTTCCTCTATTTTCAAAGCCAGCAATGTTGGGTCAAGTCCACTCATGTGGCAATCTCACTGGTTTTCCTCTTCTTCCTACCTCTTCTACTTTTAAGGATCATTTGGGGTTACACTGGTTCTACTCTAATAATACAGGATAATGTCTCAATTTTAAGGTCAGATGATTAGTGACATTAATTACATCCACAACCTTAAGTTACTTCCCTTTGTCACATAACCTCACATATTCACACATTCCAAGGCTTAGAAACATCTAAGCCTCTTTGGGGACAATTTTTTTGGACATCTTTGGAGACTATTATTCTATCTACTATTGAGTAATATTCACATGCTGAAAGACTGTTTGAAATTTACCTTTTGTATTTTAAGAGCTTAAAATACACTCTCCAGTGTTGAGATACAATGAAAAGGCATTTTAAATTCACAGTGAGGCACATTTTTTTCAAGAAGTCAGAATTTGAATTCCTCAGGAGAGTTTAATTGCATGGAAATTAGAGAAATATGATTGTTCCTTTTCTGGTATAATTATTGATATTACTACAGACATATTGACTTAAATGAAAGACTGGCCTCATTTTATTTATAATTCTTTGATTTGTTAGTGTACAATTGCCCTAAGATATTTGACTAAATGATGAAATCATGAAGACAATCAAATTAGTGATAGTCTTGAAAACAAAAAAATAGAAATATCTAATCAACATTCTTTTTGTTAATCTTTACTGTTAACACCTCAATTCTACCTGTGTTTGTTAGTAATTCAAGAAGAAAAACCTTTACAAGAAAGGATGGGACTAAATTTCGAGAAACTTCTTTAACTCTATGCATTTATGACTTCTGACAATTTGTCAACTCCTTTTATGCTGAAAGTACACAATACTAATATTTGTCATGACATGTACAGAAAAAAAGTGCTTAGTGCTACATTTTCCATATAATTTTAATATCATTTTTCAAGAGGTAGAAATTTACAAGTTAAGTGCCTAGAAGTATAATCTCAATCTTTTTAAAAGAGACACTAATTTTCCAAAATTGGATGCATTTGATTAATTATGTCCAATGGGGTTAGGGTAGAGGAAATATTTTTAAATGTAAATGCAATCACAAATGTGTAGGAAATAGTGAAAATTTGTATTGAAAATGTTTCCTCTGCCACTAGCAATTTTAAAAATTTAAGGTTTCTGTTCAGACCCGATTAAAATTCTTTCAAAAAGTTAGATAATTAAATATTCAAAAATACATAAAATGAAACTAATAAATGCAAA
This sequence comes from Physeter macrocephalus, assembly GCF_002837175.3. Taxonomy (NCBI): domain Eukaryota; kingdom Metazoa; phylum Chordata; class Mammalia; order Artiodactyla; family Physeteridae; genus Physeter; species Physeter macrocephalus. The sequence continues at coordinate 86,052,950 of NC_041220.1, read as the reverse complement.
TATAGTTGTTGTTAATATGATTTAGATTTGACCAAGTTAACAATATTAGTGGAGTAGCAAGTACATTGGTGATGGAAATAAAGGCTACCTGATTTTAATCAAACATATTCTCTGGATGTTGGTGAACAATTACTTTGAAAGATAAATGCATTTAAAGGCAGCATATTTTAAGAAGTTTTTTTACGTCCAGTTTAGTTATAGATTTATATGTCTATTTCCAAAAATAATACCCTCATCTATGCCTTAAATATTTAATAGAACACCCATCAACTCTAAGACTCCTCCCTATAGTACTCACTGGAGTGCTAATAGAGTATATTACTAAAATATTCAGTAAAGGTAAAGATATGCATATCCTATAACCATTATAACCCAGTTATAAGTTATGTAGTTCTGTAATCCCAGAGAAACATGAAGGCTTGTAATAAAAAGTTACAAGCGTGAAAAAGTGAGGGAAGGGGGACTAAACTCACACCGGTAGAACAGGTAAATATACTGTGGAATATTTATGCAGCAAAATAGTAGACTGAAATCAAAATAAAAACAAAGTATAGCTGTCATATCAACATAAATATAACAAGTTAAGAGTGAAGAAAGCAAGTTTAAAATAAAGATACCATGAATTTAGATTATAAAAATGCAAACAGTACATATTAATCAAGAATATATTGGGCTTCCCTGGTGGCGCAGTGGTTGAGAATCCGCCTGCCAATGCAGGGGACACGGGTTCATGCCCCGGTCCGGGAGGATCCCACGTGCCACAGAGCGGCTGGGCCCGTGAGCCATGGACGCTGAGCCTGTGCGTCCGGAGCCTGTGCTCCGCAACGGGAGAGGCCACGACAGTGAGAGACCCGCATACCGAAAAAAAAAAAAAAAAAAAAAGGAATATATTGAATTCATTAGGGATGAATTTAAATGTAGTAAAATACAAAGATATGCATGAAAATGCATTGGAATAAGGGTAATGGTTAGTTCTTGGTAGACAGGAGAATTTGTTCAGGAAAGGGACATATAAGACTCAAATATATTTGAAATGTGTGAATTCTAACGTTGGCTACATCAGGTTTTTAAAAAAGTTTTTTTTAATACATTTTGATTGTATAAATTATTTTATAAAGCACTCTTCCTTTCAGAGCGGCTGGGCCCGTGAGCCATGGACGCTGAGCCTGTGCGTCCGGAGCCTGTGCTCCGCAACGGGAGAGGCCACGACAGTGAGAGGCCCGCATACCGAAAAAAAAAAAAAAAAAAAAAGAATATATTGAATTCATTAGGGATGAATTTAAATGTAGTAAAATGCAAAGATATGCATGAAAATGCATTGGAATAAGGGTAATGGTTAGTTCTTGGTAGACAGGAGAATTTGTTCAGGAAAGGGACATATAAGACTCAAATATATTTGAAATGTGTGAATTCTAACGTTGGCTACATCAGGTTTTTAAAAAAGTTTTTTTTAATACATTTTGATTGTATAAATTATTTTATAAAGCACTCTTCCTTTCCACAAGTATGATCTGTTAGTTCGTGCTTTCTGTTGTGTCACTTGTCTGTGTTATGTATAACAAAACTCAGGAAAATAGAGTTATCAGAGATATTCCTTTCCAAAGCTTTTTGCCTCAAGCAGAATCTCCAAAGTGCCAGTCCTGATACAACTTGTAGAGTGTTTTCATTTAGAAATAAGGCCAACTTCTATCTCCATCTCCCTTAGATATGTATTTTTTTAATTTATTTTTTTAATTTTTTTTTGGCTGTGTTGGGTCTTCGTTGCTGTGTGCGGGCTTTATGTAGTTGCGGTGAGAGGGGGCTACTCTTTGCTGTGGTGCACAGGTTTCTCATTGCAGTGGCTTCTCTTGTTGTGGAGCATGGGCTCTAGGCGCATGGGCTTCAGTAGTTGTGGCATGCAGGCTTCAGTAGTTGTGGCATGCGGGCTTCAGTAGTTGTGGCTTGCGGGCTCTAGAGTGCAGGCTCAGTAGTTGTGGTGCACGGAGTTAGTTGCTCTGCAGCATGTGGGATCTTCCCGGACCAGGGCTGGAACCTGTGTCCCCTGCTTTGGCAGGTGGATTCTTAACCACAGCACCACCAGGGAAGTCCCTTCCTTAGATATTGATGAGGGAATGTGACCAGCAAAATTTCACAAAATGGAAAAAGATCTTGGGTGCTGGTAGTCACTTAACAATTGGCAGTCTTCCCTCTCTGAGATAGACACTGGCCTCTTAGCATACTAGAACCTCTTCCTAATTCCTCTGCAATCAAGTAATTTGGAAACAAAAATTGTCACTCAAAAATTTGACATTGGAAATCACTGATCTAAAAGATTCTTACCAGAAAGTTAGATTGAGGTCATAGTAAACTCCTTCCCTAAATACCAGCTTCTATTATTTCTATTAGCAGTTACATTATCACTGTATTATTCAATTCTTTGTGTCCCACTATTATCTATATACATATGAAAGATTCTTTTGTATGCAACATAACATGCATCTTTTGTTTCTAAGTATGCTTAGTAAATACTGGTTGAATAAATAAATAAGAACCTATGGAAAATAAACTTGTCTACCTTGAGAATGCCAGGTGCCTAAACTGGATGTAGTCACTAGATTCTATCTTAGATGAGCTTACAACATAGGAACACACTTGTCTTAGTCTGTTCAGGCTTCTGTAACAGAATTCTATAAATAGGAAAAATTATAAACAACAGAAATTTATTGCTCACAATTGTAGAAGCAGGAAGTCCAAGGTCAGGGTACCAATATGGTTAGGTTCTGGTGAAGATACTTTTTTGGGATGTAGACTGCCAAATTCTCACTGTCTCCTCACTTTGTGGAAGGGGCAAGAGAATTCTGTGGAGCCTCTTTTAAAGGAGCAATAACCCCATTTATGAGGGCTTCACCCTCATAACCTAAGCACCTCCCAGAAGATCCACCTCCTAATAATATCACATTGGGCATTAGGATTTCAACATAAGAATTTGGGGGGGGCCACAAATATTCAAACCATAGCAACTTTTGTGTGAAGATACCAGGAATGATAAACATCATTATAGGATTACGTGTCATTTTATATTTCTGAAATAATTAGCTCAAACTCATTGTAAATGTATCAAATGTTGTCTTATAATCATCATGCAGCTATATGCATTATAATACATTTACAATTGGATTGTATCTTAAAAACTATATATGTGGGGTATGGTAGACCCTAATGATTAGGCTATTGTTATAAATAATTTGAGATCATAAAATACTCTCAACTACTCTAAGACATATGTGGTAACTACTCTAAGACATAACTCTGCTAAGACAATTGATGAAGTAATAATACACTGTATTTTTTTTCTTGGTGTCGTCACTCAAAGACACAAAGCAGTTTCCATTCCTCCTCCTCCTCTTCCTCCTCCTACTAATCTTTCATTTACTTGGACTTTAAGGCAAGAGTTAAATCAAGCAAAACAGATATTATCAAAAATTCATTCCAAGTTTTATTTGTGTTTGGTTATAAATATTTGAAAAGAGATGAAAATGTAGTATGGAAATAGCCATTTTTTATATAAAGATATGTTCAGAAGAGTGGGATCTCTTTTTCTCCTTGAATCAACCAAGTTACAACTGAGAATTAATTTAAAATTACTTTTCACTGTAGCATTGCTTTTTCAAGATAATTAAAATTCTCCATTTTTTATATAAAGATATGTTCAGAAGAGTGGGATCTCTTTTTCTCCTTGAATCAACCAAGTTACAACTGAGAATTAATTTAAAATTACTTTTCACTGTAGCATTGCTTTTTCAAGATAATTATGCACAATACTATAATACTATACTTTCCTAAATTTCATAGGACAGATAGAAAGTTTAATAGACTGGCTGCAAAAGTCTTTCAATTGCAAATTGAATTCTTTTTCCAAAAGAAAAATCCAATTTCATATTCTAACTGCATTTGTTGAGAAACACAGCAATGATTTCCTAAAAACTCTTCCTGGGATGACTACAGGCACCCGAATTCCATTCTGAAAAGGCTATAGTACTTGTTCCTTGACATTTTCAAAGTTCATGCGATCCTGAGAAATGATTAAAGGTTATCTCTAGAGCATATTGTTGATGACAGTTTCCCTAGTTTGCTGTAGTTCATGGGTAGCAAAGAATGCATTGTTTTAAGAATTCTTATTTTCTTTTTTATTCCATCCCTCAAATCACAATTTAAGCCATTCTTTTTTCCCTAAGCTGATTTAAATTCTATATACACTAGGGTAGTATATAACTGAGAGTGATGCAAACACAAAGTTTGAGTCTTAAGAAATCATTTTATTTCTATTATTTCCTTTGACTTTGTTCTGGCTAGATGGTACATTACTCCTTTATCATAAATCAAGAAAAATAGAACCCAAGAATCACCTTGTAATATATTACCAGTTGTTTTATTTTTATAAGGGCTACATAAGATAAAACTAATAGAATATCTTCACACTGTAGATGCTTGCCTTCTTAACATGTATTTTTATTCTGTTCTAAACTTGTTTGATTTACTATATGCTCATTAAAAAAAATCAGATGATAAATGTAGATAAAGTTTATTTATTTTAAAGTTTAATTATTTTAAATTCTAAACTAAATAGCTATAACACTAAATATGTAAATGCGAACAGAATCTCTCGAATTTTCTTCTTCAGCCCATGGGGTGAAATAGTTCCTACTTTAGAGACCACCAGTCAAAAATTTTGTCAATATGCAGCCATTAACTGACTATTGTCTATCTACCCAAGATCACATGCTCTCCTTAATTAATAATTAATATATGTTAATTCTCTCTTTCTCTTTCATAGTTTCAGATGTGAATTTGTCAGAGAAAGAGTCTCTCTCTATAGCCCATGGGAATACTGTGGCAATATTTTGTTACATAGCAAATTCAGCAAGACAGTTCAAATATTTCACCCTCAGATAACTGCCAATATTTTTCCATTCTTGTTCTCTGTTCTCTTTTCCCTCCCTTTGTCCTACAATGCGTACTTTTAAACTTTTCCTCATTTTACAGATGATATGCCTGACGCAGAGTGAAGTAAATTGTCTTTCCCAATATTGCACAGTCAACAAGTGGCAGGACCACTACGTATGAGCACCTGTGATGAATGACAGGCATATAAAGGTGGGCAAATTGTGGTTTCTTCCATTAAAGAGTTTAATGTACTGGTGTCTACACATGAGGTGTACCACAGTGAGATAAATTTGAGTGTAGGTTTGTAAACACAGGAACTGGGAGTACGAGCTTTTTTTTTTTTTTTGCGGTACGCTGGCCTCTCACTTTTGTGGCCCCTCCCGTTGCGGAGCACAGACTCCGGACGCGCAGGCTCAGCGGCCATGGCTCACGGGACTAGCCGCTCCATGGCATGTGGGATCTTCCCGGACCGGGGCACGAACCCGTGTCCCCTGCATTGGCAGGCGGACTCTCAACCACTGCGCCACCAGGGAAGCCCGGGAGTACGACCTTTTGAGTCCAATCTGCGAGTGAATCCCAACTCTATCATGAAGAAACTGGTGACTTTTGGGTCATCTTGTCTTTCTTTGCTTTAATTCATTTAGCTATAAAGTGAGGTAATTATATAATGCAAATGTATTGTGGCAATTAACTGAGTTAAAGCAGATAAATTATCAAATACAGCTTTTCACACATAGGTAGCATTCAATAAAGAAAAACTGCTAGTATAAAATGTTATGGAAATAGTGCAATGATCCGTCATAAGAGAGACTATGAGCTGATTGCTGAAGCTAATTTAGTGACATGCAAGAGATACAGTACATTCAATCTAGTCTATTATTTATTTAACTGTCACATGTTATTTATCTTTAAATTATTTTATTTTGCATTTGTAGATGAGTAAAATTGGCCACCCCCAAAATGTGTCTTTTCGGCATGCAGATTATTTCAAGCTGAAAACAACCAAGGCCCAAAAGACAGAAAGAACCTTTGACCTTCCCCAAACTGCCCAAAAGAATTTAGATAGAGGGGCTGTTCCTGGAATAGAGCTATCAGCAGAGATATCTGCAAAAAATATGGGTTAGGTGTGGTGGGGAAAACTTGACAGGGCCTAGAGATCAGCGTCCACTCTGTATCGCATTGTTTCTGCATGGCCCAGCAAACTTTTATTTACCAAACATTTGCTTTTTCATATGAATCGTCTTCCTCCCCTTTGAAATCCAAAACACTACCCCCAACATCCTCTTTTGTCTCTAGCCGAAGATAGTATTTAAGGTGAGGGCTTCAGCCATTTTGGTGAATTTCTCAATTTTTCTGGGTCTCTGCCATGTATACCTGTTATTAAACATTTGTTTGATTATTTTTCTTTGATCTCTCTCATGTCAATTGAATTCTCAGAACAGCCAGAAGAACCTAAAAGGGGTAGAGGAAAATTATTTCCCCCCTAACATGTGCATTGTTGAATAATTGCATTAGATAATGTTTAAGGTCCTCCTGAATTACAGTGTTACATGAACTAGAGGCTGACTGAAAGCCTAGTATTTGGGGCAATTTCACTACCTACATTCAGACTACGTTTACAGTATTTCAAACACTTTTCCCTTTTATTTACATAACTGGAGGCCTTAAAAACCATAAGTAGAGCCTCCTTTAAATTATGATTTTTAATGATACTCTCTGAAAGCTTCCTAAGATTGGTCATAATTTATATCAGGATTATATCATCACTTGTTGCTCCCAGAAAAAGAAAATTGCATGAAATTTTGAAAGTGTTGTAAACACTTATAATGGCGGCAGAGAAACAGAGGTTATAAGTGAGATTGAAACCATTTTATAGCCCCAAACTGCTGCAATCTGAAACATAAATAAAGGTTATAGGATGCCTGAGTGCCTATACTGTACCAAGTGCTGGATATAGATACCATGTCCTTCCAAACACATTTGTAAGCCATTTTTAACACAAAGCCACAAATGATGTTTTAGTAATAGTAAAATAAAATAGATCTTACTAAAGCATAGCAACTCAAACATGATTTTTTATAAGAATCAGTTAGAGAAGAAGCACTTCTCTTGCCCCTGTGGATAAATGGTTAATGCACTGAAGTGTGATATTTAATTACCTCTTTTTATTTTACCCATCATTATTTTAACTTTCATAACTACACGTTATACTGGTCATAAAATTATATAGTCCATTTTAAGGTGCAGCTACAGTATTTTTCTGGCTGATTTCCTGATGCAGAGTATTTTGCCAGTGGTCACCACACTATGGGAAGGTTTTCCTCTAATCGGTTCCAAATTGATAGCCCTTAAACTTTACCAGTGTCATGTCATTAAACAGGGGGGGGTCTATGTGCCTACAATCAATTAGAAACCTTCTCTGAGTTCCAGCCTTCTCCATTTGATCACTCTACTTGCCAAGATGAAGATATTAATCCTAATTTCCAATGTCTCATCATGCAAAATACCCTCAACATTATATAAAATCCTACCATATGAGATCCTTTCAAAAAGAGAAAATACAACAATTTGTAGGGAAAAACGAAAGAGGCTGACCTGCAGAACAGTTCTAAGCCCTGTAAGTGCATCCATGGTAGGAATCATTGAAAAAAAAAGTTTTATTTATAATATTTGCATACATATTTGAAAGCTATTCAATGGAAAAAAGATTGACACAGAGCTATTATTTAGTTTTCTTAGTTTCAATAGTACAGAAAAACAATACCCCAAACATATTAAATACAAAGCGTAAATCGTTGAAAATACAGGAATTTTCTGGTCACCTTTTAATTATCTAGAATATCTAAATGTTTGCAAATACCATTTAATTTAATATATTCTTTTAAAATCAGAGATTCTTACTAATCATCGGTTGACATCATCCTGACATCTGTCTCTCCCCACGTATAGGAAGAGTTAGACAAATTAGCTAAATTCTAACATTTCAGTATTTTATTGCTTTATATAAAACTAAAAGAATAAGAACATATTTCAATCTGTTCATTCATGTGTCGATGTTACTCTTCCAAATGTGAAACATATATATTTACACATATACACAAATATATACATATATATTTTACGCATGCATATATGTATACATATATACATATTTAACTGTGTGTTTACATATTTATGTTGAAGAAGTGAATTTATCAAAATACAAAATCCAGAAAAATCCTTGCATATTCTCTACCTCATTACAAAACACTAATCATGACACATTAATATAAACCTTGAAAAATTCCTCTTATACCAATATGGCAATAAGTAAAAGAGAAGCTACGATGGCATTTATTCACTACTTTACCTTCAGGCATAGAACAATGCCTGGTAAGTGATCGATAATATTTGTTGAAGGAAAATATAAACTAATGAATATTTATTCATTTATTTTCTTTAATAAAACTTCACTTAGAACTCGCAATTTGTAAGCACTAAACAAGATGTTAGTAATTTTGAGATAAAAATTACTCTGCCCCCAATAAAATCCCAATTTAATGGAATATAAATCTATTAATAACCTAATCAAATATAAATCTATTAATATATATAGATCTTTCTTGACTTCTGATGGGATTACATCCCAATAAGCCCATCATAAGTTAAAAATATCTTAAGTCAAAAATACATGTAATACACCTATAGCTTAACCTAGCCTAACTCAAACATGCTCAGAACACTTATATTAGCCTACAGTTGAGCAAAATAATCAAACCAAAGCCTATTTTATGGTGTTGAATATCTCATGTAATTTATTGAATACTGTACTGAATGTGAAAAACAGAATGGTTGTCTGGGTACAGAAGGGTTGTTAAGTGTATTGGTTGTTTACCCTCTTGACTGGATAACTGACTGCAAGCTGAGTGTCATACTACATATTGCTAGCCCTGGGAAAAAATCAAAATTCAAAATTTGAAGTAGGGTTTCTACTGAATGCATATCACTTTCACACCATCATGAAGTGGATGAATTGTAAGTGGAACCATCATAAGTTGGGAAATGTATGTAATAAAAATGCATTGTTATTATTGTCATAATCCTCAGATACATTGAACAATTTCCTATTAATACTCTATTTGAAAACCTATGTGAAGACCTCAGCTGCTAACTGGAAGAAAATATTTCCTGGATTCTACTAGTCAAGACCAGTCAATTCAGAATATTTCTCATTTCTATTAGCCTTGAATACCATACCAAATGCAATTCAGTAATCATGTTTCCTATCCTAAGCTTCCATTCTTACGATTTTCATCTTTTCTCCTTTTTCTTTGTGAGTTTGTGTCTCTACTGACCCATTTCACTGTGGCTTAAAAACTCTCCTTTTGAAGAATCAAATTTAAAAAAACATTCCTCACAGAACACGCATTCCACCTTCTTCCCTAAGTGAAATCTGACTGCCCTTTTAGCTGACCTCTTCTCTTCTAGTTTGCTGGATTTGGAGTGCACGGCTTAATAATATTTCTTGGCAGCTTGAGACTGGTTTGCCCATTCTCCTATAGTATTTGTTTATTACAATTTTATCCAAAATCTGGAAAAAATCCTTTTTTTATGATTGCTAATGCCACCTGTTGCTCAGTAAAATGTTGACATTAACTGTGTTTATATACTTCTCATGTCTTTTTAAACATAAGAACTCTCCCTTAATACATGAAAGGCAAATTAGAAAATCTATTACACTTAATAGAGAAAAAAACAGAGTGAAATTCTTGTGTTTATAGTTATAAAATAAGCTCTTAATACCCACAGCTATGATAATAATCTTCCTGTCTCTTTGAATGCGCTGGGATTAGCTAGAGAGAAAATGATCTCACTAGGTTAATTCTTAAATAATTTAGCATACAGTTTTGATGTAGAAGCTTGTTGAGGGCAAGGAGTTACTTAAATGTGGGCTCAGATAATGAAGGCAATGTCCACACATGCAGTTATGGGAAATTAAAAATATATATACATATATATATTAACTGGAGTTTCTAGAGTGTTTTAGCTGTGGACACTAAAAACCATCATTCCTATGGTACACATGACTTGAACAGACACATTTGTAACCATTGCAATCCACACTTTCTTGACAATCTAGAATCTTTAACGTGATGTGAAACAAAGCCTTGCACTTTCTTGTGGACTGAACACCTTGCCATGAAGAGGTGGGTCCTCTGTCCATGTAGGAAAACTGTTGATAGGTACTCTTAAAGCAAAGATTTCACAGGTTATAACCTACTTTTTTTACAAACAGATTTTACTTCAGTCACCTGGAGAAACTCATTCTCTTCTTTTTTGATTATTCAACAAATTGTGAGCTTGTTTTAATCCTTCATAATTCTATCCTAACCTCTATTTAATTTTCCAATAACTTCTGGAATAATCCCCTTAAAAACAGGTCTGATTAAATTAATTCTCTACCAAAAGTCTTCAGAATTGAAGATATTATTGTTCTCTTCATGCAGAAAGAAAGGTTCCTCCCCATTTGATTTTTTTCTTAAATCCCATATTTACCACTGACAATACTATCATCTATCTCCTGTTTGCTAATATAGAGGCATTTTATATTTTAATTCCTAAAATTTGTCATTAATGCCATTCCACCTCAGGATCATTGCACAAATTGCTCCATTTACCTGGATATGCATTGCAAGCTTGCACACCCATACATATACATATACACACATTCATCCATGTATGTGTGCATGGGATATTTATATTTTTTCTTAGAACTTCAATTTAAAAGATACTATCTTCAAAAAGCAAATTGCATCCCTAGTGGTTAATGAGAGCCCCTTTGGTGTACTTTCTTGCCCTTCTCACTATCATATATTTAGCACACAGTATTTTAATGACATATTAACATCCCTTACTCTCTCATTATGCACCATACATCTTGAGAGTAAGAACCATGTATCATCAGCACCTATTATAGTGCCTTGCTCATAGTAGATGATCAATATTTTTTTAATGAATAACAAACATAATCATTGAGTTACATTTTTATAATGAGAATTGAGGTAGACAAAACAATCCCACTCCAAACCTTAAAGCTGTCTACATCCTTATCCCTGGAACCTATGAAAAAGTTATATTACATGGAAAAGGGGAATTAAGGTCACAGATCAAATCAAGGTTGTTAATCAACTGATCTTAAAGTAAAGAAATTGTTTAAAAGTATTTGAATGGGCTTTAATCTAGGAAGAGGCACAAGAGTCAGAAACAGAGTTGACATTGTGAGAAAGGTTCCAATGACCATTGTTGGCTTTGAAGTTGGAGGAAGGAGCCAGGAGTCGAAGAATGCTTTCCAGAAGCTGTTCAAGGCGAGAAAATAGATTCTTCCTTAGACGCTTCAGAAAGAAATGTAGCCCTGTGTGTCCTGACTTCTGACCTCCAGAATTTTAAAGTAACAAATTTGTGTTGTTTCAAGCCTCTAAGTTGTGGTAATTTGCTACAGAGACAATATGAAACTTATAGAATAATATATTTTATTGTCCTCAGCAAAATGATCTAAAATTATTTTAAAAATCAACTACAGAAGAGATATAATTGTACTTTAATTTTCCAAATCTAATCTAATAAAGATTTTGACAATAAAAATTCAGGAAGGGGCTTCCCTGGTGGTGCAGTGGTTGAGTATCCGCCTGCCGATGCAGGGGACACGGGTTCG
>NC_041220.1:86017275-86041277 GCF_002837175.3 Physeter macrocephalus | reverse complement strand
AAAAAAAAAAAAAAAAAAAAAATTCAGGAAGAAGCTAAGTAAACATTTCAGAAAAGGGATCAATGATTAAATGTGTGAGGAGAGAGATACTTTATTAGTCAATCATTAATTTTTTTCTTTACCTGACATGAATTTATCATATTTGACACTTAATCACAGACTACTAGCATTCTGATTTAGCTTATTACAACATCTAAATTAAAGGATTTACATGTAATGTATGTACTAAATTAGTCTATAATACAGATTTCTAACAATTCTCCTTTCACTGCTAAGATATATGTGATTTTATTCTCTTTGATGTTGATGAAAATCTATACTGAGAGGCAGTTTTCTTTAAAAAAAAATTCTTAAAGATGTAGTTTAGTATTCATGGACTCTGGACTTGAAGCAAATTCAAATAGATTCAGCATTCAGATCAAATGTAGAACATTTACTTTTAGGTGATAGCATTTTATTTAAAATTTTCCTTAAAGAATCTAAGAAGGAATTATACTTGAAGAATAAAAACAATCCATATGAATCAGTAATAAAGAAATAAAAAGGAATCAATAAAAATAAAGTTGATAGTATATTTTGTGACTTAGAAATGATTCATTCTCATAATACATTTCTGAATTCATTCAGTGTTTTCATGCTTGTTATTTAATATTATATATATCAACTTTTTATTGTTTATTGATTTTAGCATAGTGTATTAATCATTGGTGTAATTTGCATGTGTTTTCTAACTCATTAAAAGATGTTATTTTCCTGTATTATTAATTGCCTACATTTCTTTAATAATAAAGCATTTTAGTCTTTGACAGAATTTCACTGGAAAAAAACAAAATAACACTTAGAAGTGTCTTCTACAGGGTCCAAATTTGATCTTCTGGTTACAATATTTTCAGTAATTCTTATGTTTATCACTCTATGAATTTTACTTTTTAAAAATCCTTGACTATTAAGAATGATAATATATCATAGTCTCTGTTTGTTTATAGTTAAAGCTTTACTATCAGTAAGTTGCAATCTTTAAACATTGACTGATCAGGATGTACAGTCTAGGAATGAGGAAATCATGCTCTACAAAGGCTTGTGAGGACCTTTAAAACAATTATTCCTATCTGGAAGTCTAAATAACTTTAGAAGTTTGAAGATATAATGTATACAGGAAAATGTTTATTGAAAAATATTAATTACCAAGTAATAGTAGTTGGATAATAGGAGACATACAGACATCTTAAATGTAGTATATAATATAAATAAAATATGATCTTATAAGATGAATGTTATTGGAAGTAAATTCTTCTAATATTTTAATCACACAGAGTGGTGGAATCCCAGATATGATTCTTTTCTTATATTTACTTATTAAGTGAACACAGTTCATGAATGTGAGGGGAAATTGAATATTGCCTTAAATCGACACACAGGTGTGTGAGGAAGGTGGGTGGCCAGATGAGTTGCAGGACAGATTTTAAAGTTTTGCCTTTTGCTTTTTACATTTCTTTTCCCGTAGGTTCAAGAGAACAGTAATTAACATCTTAGATAACTGTTGGTAATGGCCTTCACTACTCTAATTCTGCCTCTGCAAGTCTCCAGATTTGACTGAGTTCTTTCTCCCTGTATCACATTCCCAAAAGTTTAAAAGTGCAACTCTCAAGTAAGAACTTGCCTGATTAAAAAAAAAAAAGTCAAGAGAGTAGTAGGCAATTGTGGTACTTGGAGCTTCCTGCCTAGGGCTCTCCCCAGCTGCTTTTCTCTGACCTCACTGGGCTAGTAAAGACTGAGATCTGGCTGTAAATCACTCCCCAGTCCCGATTACCAGACAGAATAGATGAGATCCTTAGAAAAATATTAGCTTAAAATACAAAATAAATACTTAAACATATAGCTACCTCAAAATAAAGACTAAAGTTGACAGCTTATACTAAATGAGTATAGAAGAGACATACCAGGGATTTAAAAGACAGCCAATAAATATTCATAAAAAGAAAAAAAGAAAGATATTAAAATACAAACAGGAATCAGAAGCTAGTGGTACAAATTGATTAAATATTTGTAAACTAGTTGAATCAATGAATACAATGGATAGTATAAGTAATGAGATATAGGTAAAGAATAACTTAAGGATACATCTATCTAGGCATCAGGAAAACATTAAAGATATCAAATATAAAAGAGGTGTAAGATATATGGAGGAATGAAACACAAGTGCCATCATCTGGATAATATTAGACCCACTAATTAGAAAACAAGAGCAAAAATAAAAATAAAGGAAGAAAGGGAGGAAGGGTGTGTGAGCGGAGATGTTTGAAAATTAATGTAGATCTATTTCTCAGAAGGGTTAGCAGACATTTCATCCTGTCCAAAATGTATAAAAGACATTTGGTGCACACCAGAAGGTCCTTTAAATTTGGTCTTATATAAAACGACCATGAGCATATTTGGTCCATGCCTAAAGGTTTTGGATAGGAGCAAATATCGAAGACATTTTGGCATAGACCAAATAACTTATAGGTGTTTTTGACAGGACCAAATGACCCTCCAAATATCAAGGACATTTTGGTGTGGACCAAATGTCTTAAGGATCAAATATTCCATGGACCAAATGTGTTATGGATATTTTGGAGTAAATCAAATGTCTCTATCAATGTTTTAGACAGGACCAAATATGACCAAATATTAAGGACATTGGGCATGGACAAAATGTCTTATGAACCAAATGTCTTCTGGACATTTTGGACAAAACCAAATGTTCTGCAAGACTCAAAAGTAAAAAAAAAAAAAAAAAAAAAAATTAGCAAGATCTCAGGCTAGAAATTTGCATAGAAGGCAGACATGAAAGGAAATATCCATTATTATAATGTAATTTATGAACACTAAACTAAAGAATGCCAAGACAAATAGAAAATTATGAGAGATTCTAGAGAGAGGGAAAAAAAGTGTTCTTTTATAAAAAAACAGGCTGACATTAAATTTTGAACAGCAACATTGGATGAAATAAGACATTAAGTAACAACTTTATTATCTAAAAACAAAATGATCCTAGATGTAAACTTTTAGATCCTAATAAAATGTCACTGAAATATGAAGATACAGTGAAAATATTTTCAGGAATACAAACCATATATGATTCACATTAAAAAATCCACATGGAAAATATTTCTATAGGAAGTACTTAAGTAATGATATTAATTTAAAAACATAGGGCTTCCCTGGTGGCGCAGTGGTTGAGAGTCCGCCTGCCGATGCAGGGGACACGGGTTCGTGCCCTGGTCCGGGAAGATCCCACATGCTGCGGAGCGGCTGGGCCCGTGAGCCATGGCCGCTGAGCCTGAGCGTCCGGAGCCTGTGCTCCGCAATGGGAGAGGCCACGGCAGTGAGAGGCCCGCGTACCGAAAAAAAATAAAAAAATAAAAAAAAAAAAAACATAAATAACGTACTCCAAGAGCTATGAAAAAAGAAGGTGATCATATACCTTGATTAAATTCAGTCTTGTCAAAAATTAAATTGAATTAAATTAAATTCAGTCTTGTCCCTATATACAAAGGGAAAAAAGAGAGATAAATGATATAAATGATATAATAAAATAAAATTTTAGAGAGGGATATATGATTTGGTATGAAAACATGCTGATATACTTGTCTAATTATAGGAAAAATACAGACATTAATAAGTTTAGATGCATTGGTAGTATTTAGAAATTTTTAAAAACCTCTTTCATTAGCTAATAATTTGTTTCATTAGACAATAATAGCTAATAATTTGTTTCATTAGACAATAATAGCTAATAATTTGTTTCATTAGACAAAATTAAGGAGACATAAAAATTTAGCAAGTCTAATATGCCTGAACTATGAAGAAATATAGACATCTTGATCCCCAAAGCAATAGTACCCAACATATACAAGCATATGTTAAACATTTTCACAAATAAACCATTATTTAAGCCAGAAATATACATCAATAAATTCCTAGAGATAAATATCAGATTACATTCTCCAAATATAAGACAATAAAATTAGAAAGTAATGACCAAAATGTAGACTATAAATCCATATAATTGGAAATTCACTTTATACTTAAAAAGAAATCATGCAACTAATTAACAAATATTTAGAATTAAAGTAATATGATAACACTGTCTGTCAAAATATGGGACAACTATTAAAGCAATTGTAAAAACAAAATCTAGAGGTTTAAATTCATTTACTCAAATGAAAAACATAGGAAAAAATACAACAGACACAATAACAATAAAAATACTAAAGAATCAAGAAAAAAAAGTAATCAATATAAGGGTAAAACCAAAGACAACAACAAAAATTCAAGACTGTAGAAACAAACATATTCTTTGAATAGATTAATAAGAAAGACTCGCCTTTGTAAACACTGATCAAGAAATAATGAGAGATGATGCAAATAAATAAAATATTAAGTTAAATATATTAAAATAAAATTATGGACATAAGAGATTGATTAGAAATGCTAAGTAGAAAAAAAAAAGCCTAAATATAAAACAATAAAATTAGCAGTAACAATATAGAAGTTCGTCTTTGTATCATAGAAGATCAATTAAGAATGATAAAGTATTTCTTTAAACCAAAAAGGTAAATCCATAAAAAATTATTAATTTGATTAATTTATATTAAAATTAAAGATTTCCTTTCTATTAAGTACAATGAGGAAAAAAGTTAATAAGACAACTGACACAGGGGTAACCAATACCTAAAATATCTGAAACTGATAAACATCATTAGATTAAAACTCCATGATAATTCCTCCGTAGGTGAATTTTAAATACATTAAAGTATTCTTTGGGAATGTGCTGTAGGAAATCAAAGAGATACAGAGATAAAGGGAAAAATTATACAAAAATAATAGTTCAACTTTCTACGACTAAATAGTTGCCAGGCCCTGATCAAGCATGTTAACTTACATTTTCCTCCACTTATTGGGTCAGTGAAATTCTTTTACACATGTCTATTAATATCTTGATGAACATACTGTACTAGAGTCATTGTCAATAAAGTCAAGAATAAGAACATGATGCCTATTCTCATCACTATTATTCATAGTTTTCCCTGAAGCTAGTAAATGCAGGAAGCAAGAAATAGAAATAATAACAAGTTGTGGAAAAACTTGTCTACCTAGAGCACTTAAGAAAATCCAGCTAGAGCCTGAAAGTAATAAGTGAGCTGAGGAAGGGCCAGATATATAGATTTTCAGTAGTTTTTTCCTTATAATGTCATAGCAAATTAGAAAATACAATGGAAGAAATACATTAATCAACAGTAAGAAAATTATAATGGAATTATACAAGCCAATGACGTAGGGAGAAATTATAAATAGTCTATATAAACATTAAAAGAAACAAAACATATTTGCTAAGGCACATTCAAAATTTTAAAACAAGTTAAAAGGTGAATTATATGCCATCGTGCAATTATTGATGTTTTTCAGAATTATTTTATAAGTCTAGTGTAAAAAATTCAAATAATATATTTGGAAATTGAAATCATATGTCTCAAAAACTTGAAAGAAGAAATCAATAACCATCACTAAACAAAAGTAGCAGAAAAATGATTTATGATAACAGACAAAATACAAGTTACCATACAAAAGTGCAGTAGAATATTGGCCTAGGTTTGGAAAGATTGATGGAATATAAAGGTAAAATGAATTAATAAATGATCAATAGAGTTCCGTTAAATCAAGTTTGGAAAGGACTAATAATTGTTTTGCCTGATCTGCTCTGCTCTCACTGAATGGGCCCACTCAATTCTTCCGGTACATAGAGTAGAAGTGAAGTCAGAGGGTGTTAATTATTTCTGGGATAACTTTGTGCAATGGGGATGGGAGGGAGGAGTCAGTGGGTAAATAGGTTCTTCCTCATTTCAGGGAGAAAATTCTAAGGTGTATTCGGAACAGTTGGACTGATGTCCAGTTTCCCACAGTGATAACCAGCTTAATCTGCACTCTTAGTTTTAGTACACTTTTAGTTTAGTTTTTCCTTCTTAAACACTTAACCCTTCTCAATTCCCTCCTCTTCCATGTTTTCATACCCCAAAATAATTTTTCAGGTGGCGTATGCAAGTGCAGAATTGGTAGGGCTGAGGGAGCTTAGGTAAGGAAAGAGATGAAAAGAAAGCTTCAGGAGAAACAACAAAAACAACAACAAAAACCCCAAACAAACAAACCGAAAACAAAGTTGTTTGGGATACCTCTGGATCCTTTAGCCTTTCTTTCTTCCTCTTCCCTAGAACATAGAACTGATGCTTCCAAGGGCAAGTAGCTAACTTGAAAGTATGAGTTGTTATAAAAAGATGAAACATTATTCTAAACCTGGGGGCACACTAAGAAGAGTCTAGATTTATGATGTCATTCTTAAGCCCAGCTTACTTAATTCTTCCTACTAGGTTTTGCCATTACAATTGATCCTTGAACAAGGTGTGTGTTTAGGGGGGTTGGGGGCACTGTTGGGGGTACAGTGGAAAATCCTTGTATAATTTATAGTCTGAGCTCTGTATCCAAGGCCACAATCTGTGGCCAAAAAAAAAAAAAAAAAAAGAAGTGTAACTATAGATGCAGCTTTACCACCAATCTCCCATTACCTCCCACCCCCTTAACCATCCTATTTTATCTGTTAAAATTCCAGGACTGGGACCTTGTGAAATGCCCACTCAGTAGAAATGTGATGGCAGATTTAAGAGTTTTCTGGACTAGGTAAGCAGCTTGATAAAGTCTGTCACTATTTCATTTTATTTTATGACCTCTTTTAAAAAATTATAATGTGAATTTCATTCCTAGATAAATTACCTTACACTTCTTGTACAACCTGAAATCAATGAAAATCACTTTTCTGCTTACATGCAAAGTCAAGAACTCTTCATATCACTTATTCTCATGAATTAGGCATTTTATTCTCTGAAAGAATTCAGTATCATCTGCATATTTCCATTTTTTTCTAAATACAAAACTAAAAGAAATTGAACACAAATTCAATAAGACTTTGTCTTTTTATTATTTTGTGAAAAGAGAGTTTCATAAATAATTAGCCCACTCCAATATTCAGATATTTTCTGCTACTTTTCTAAAATTTCAGGCTTGAGATATTAAAGTCTGAATCTCAAAAGGCACAATCTATTAGTATAATTGGTCATCTCCTTAATTATCATATGATGAAGATTATTATTTTTGCATTGGGAATAAGAGGAATCTTTGTCCTTAATTCTACTTAGTCCATACCATATTTTATGTACTGTCTCTTTGAAAGTGTACTTCCAGAAAATAATTTCTATATTTGTCAAAATTCTTTCAGTTACCAGCGACAAAATAACACAATGAAATTTATATAACAAAACTTAGGAATTTGTGTACTTATGCCCTTGCGTACTTATGTTACTTTAGATAACAAGGCTTCGGAATTTGTGTACTTATGCCCTGAATTTGTGACTTTAGGAACAAATGGATCTAGCGTCTTTAATGGTCATTTTAGAGCCCTGTATCAGTCTCTGCTTCTCTTTGTATATTGGTTTTGTCTTACAGTTAGTTATCTTTTCTCCTTGCAACCAGGCAATACAACCATCAGCAGTTTAAGGCAAATTTTGTTTAACGTTTTGCTGTCAAAGATGAAGTTAGCTTTTTTTTCCACTGAGTTTCCTTAAGATGTTTCAGGGAAGATTCTCACTGGTTTATATTGTGGATAAAGAATTCTAATGGACCCAGCATGTGTTCTAAGCCCACCCTTTGTTGAGGGGCAAGGCACTGTGATTGGTGACTCCATCTATGTTGAGGTACAGGGAAACTTCTTGAACCAATAAAACAAAGCAAATAAATAAGACCAAGAACAAGAGGGATGGGGAAAAAAATCTGGCCAAGCAAAAATTGTAAGTTAGTATATCAACACCACTTACAAACTAATCCTTTTAACAATTAGTTGTCATACACAGCAATACCACAATTGAAAGTAATTAGATTTCTTGGACTTCCCCTTGTGGTGCAGTGGTTAAGAATCCGCCTGCCAATGCAGGGGACATGGGTTAGATCCCTGGTCTGGGGAGATCCCACATGCCGCGGAGCAACTCAGCCTGTGCGCCACAACTACTGAGCCTGTGCTCTAGAGCCCACGAGCCACAACTACTGAAACCCATGCACCTAGAGCCAGCGCTCGGCAACGAGAGAAGCCATCGCCATGAGAAGCCCGCACTGCAAAGAAGAGTAGCCCCCACTCGCCGAAACTAGAGAAAGCCTGCGTGCAGCGAAAAAGACCCAACACAGCCAAAAAAAATAAATTAAAAAAAAATTTTTAATAATAAAAAAAGTAACTAGATTTCAGATATATGATATTTGCAATATTGCTAACATGAAGTCAACTGTTTATCATTATTTGACAAAAGAAATAAAACAAAAAGAAATTTGTCCAGTAAATTAAATGATACTCCCCCCCAAATTAAAAATGAAGTGCAGGGGGCTTCCCTGATGGTGCAGTGGTTGAGAGTCCACCTGCCGATGCAGGGGACACGGGTTCATGCCCCGGTCCGGGAGGATCCCACATGCCGCGGAGCGGCTGGGCCCGTGAGCCATGGCCACTGAGCCTGCGCATCCGGAGCCTGTGCTCCGCAACGGGAGATGCCACAACAGTGATAGGCCTGCGTACTGCAAAAAAAAAAAAAAAAAAAATGAAGTGCAGCTGGAGGGAGGCAGAGCGTCAAAGTGGAAGGAATTATGCCATGGAAATTATTTACACCTAAATTGAAATCTTGACTACGTCATATTTTATGGATTTGTACAAATTCTAACTCTCAAGAGCTTATTTTGCAACTTGTGATTGGAAAAACATAATATCCATTCAGAGTATTGTGTATTTCATTGAAATGTTTTTGTAATATCAGTAAATAATAGAAAATAGTTAATTAACAAGTCATTGAAATAAAATATTCTCTACAACTTTTGTGTTATGGCAGAGTTACATCACAAAGTATTGTGATGTACAACTAATATGTGAATTTTTTTTTTAACCATTGTGCTTTCTTTCTAAAGCAGTACAGGAGAAATAAAGTTCCCCCAAAAAATCCATTAAGTGTGGGACAGAAGTATAAATTCATTTTGGTAAAGCAAGATTTTGTTCTACTAAAAATGAGAAAACACATGAGCTGAGGAGAGAGAAATGAATCCCATCTTCAGAGAAGGGAGAAGGACTATACGTCCAGAAGGACCAGAGAGCAGGGTGAAGGAGCATAGACAGGACTCAGTGCTAAGCTATCTTCGATTCTGCACCCTCTCTTCAGCCAATATCACATTATCTTTAACTCTTGTAAACCCAAGTAGGCAATTTAATGTGGAGAGGGGGGCAATGTGGAAAAGTCTATTAACCTGATGGGCACAGAACTGAACGGATCCTATTGACACTTTCCTTTTACCATGTAGCCTATTAAGACACTGTGAGTCATTATACACTTGAGATTATTGTTTTCATTGTAAACTATATATCTTCACTGATTTTGACTGTTCTTCACATTGTCAAAGTGTTAAAACTATGGTAGTAAACAAATTCTTAATTAGCTTTTCTTCAACTGCCACAAATTTAACTTACATCTGAACTTTATCTAATTTTCTGTTCTAAAATTGACACAACAGAATGATCAAGTTTTCTAGGAGTTTTACTATATTTTCTACTCTGTAGTATTGCTCTGTCTCTTCTGTAAAAAGTAAATAAAATGCTTGATAACTGAAGGAAGAGATGCTTCACTAAAAAAATAAATGTGGCAAGAGCATTTATTTTATATACTTTACGTATTAAATTATAACATTATATCACTGGTCTACAGATGATCTATTCTGAAACTATCATACACATATATTTACTTGGGAGCTTTTGGCAAAGAATAGTCCCATCTGATTGTGGCATGTAAAGCACAGACAGGTGCAAAAGACTCCTGGGATAGAAATTTGAATCCAATAATCCACAATGCCTGAGGATGACATGTCTTACATATTCTCTGTAGTGCATTAATAACTATCATATTTAATGTGTATAGTTTCATTATTTCACAAATGTAATATGAATTTAGAATCAGAGAACTGAAGAGTCAATAAAGATTGTGTCTTTTTGTAACAAGTATGGTAGTTTTAAAACGTTAATTTAAAAAGACTTTTTTATTGAACCCACACATATAATATATTCAGACTTTATATATATATAAATATATATATATATTTATATATATATATATAAATATATATATGTTATAAAATTATTCATAAATAAATAGGTTTAGCCAATTAGTAAAATATCTTTACCTATCAATCATAGGGGTCATTTTAAGTAATAAGTATATGAAATATGTGAAAAGAATATAAGTGGTAAACCATGATTTCAAGAGAGCAGTTTGTGGTAATTAATGAAATATGATAGGATTATGAAAAGATACTTGACTTGAACATAAAAGCTCCCATAATTAAGTGATGGCCATTTGAAATTTGTAATTAGCCTTGCTGAAGTTTTTCTTGCCCTTTCTGACCCTCCGCAGAAAGCCATTAAGAAGTTCTGTGAATGTCCTTATGTTTAATCTCATTCGTGATGTTGGCTGCCGCTCACTAAACAAAGCGTAAAAGAGTGAAGCAACCACATATGGAACTCCCTACACCAGCAACACATTCATTAATAATTCAAAGGTCCTCTACGTTACATGATTACCCTTTTAGCTGATAATTTAAACAAGGAACTGAGGTCACTTTATCAGTACTTTTAACAGAACACAACTCAGAAAACTTCACTGTTGATATTTAAGAAAAAAATGTTATTGTATTACTGTTTTATTTTTTTAATCCATAAAATAAATTTCAAATCTTAAAAGCAATGGTCTGATATTTCTCAAATTTTCTTTGTTATTTTAAAAATTATAAAATGATAACCATGTTTTAATTTGAGCATTGAACAAAAACAAATGTTCTGAAAATGTCAATAGCTTGAGTATCTGGGATAAATTTTATAAATATATGAATTCAATGTATTTATACCTCATTAAATTATTTTTAATTTTATACTTAAATTATTTAAATTCTTAGATTCTAAATATTGATGCTATCTCATCTCTTGGGTAAGCAAATTGATGATGAGGATTCACATGAGGGAAGCGAGTTTGGCTGCTAAGTGAATATATGTGATTGGAGAAAATACTTAATATTGAAGAGGATGAGGAGGAGAGGAAAAAGGAAAGGAGGAAAGAAAGGCCAAAAGCTAGTAAAAGAGTAACAAAATTTAATTAGATGAATAAAACTAATATTCCTAAGGGGAGCTAATAAAAAAAGAGCTGGAAAGAGCTGGCAGAATTAGAAAAAATGTCCACAACTGGTCACTTTAGAATTTTAAACCAGTCTTCATTAATTAAGACATTTAATTCCAGGACTAGAACCTTATAAGGTCACTGACACCAAGTTTGCTTTAACAGCATTTACAAATTAGACATTCAAACTGTGTAGGTTATTACATGTTTCTGTTATATCTTTAGGCTAAAAAACTTTCTGTGACACATTTTCAAACAGAAAAAAAAATATTGAAAACTTGTCCCTAAGTGTAAATGTTTCCATTGTCTATTTAATAGTTTAAATAAGTAAAGCACACAAAAAAAGAACTACTATTATTATAGAGGTAGCATTAATTTGCCTTCTGCTCATCTTTTACTGTTTTCTAAAAATGCCTCATTTATTTTTTCTCGAGTCTCCCATGATAATTTGTTTTTTTTGTTTGTTTGTTTTTTTGTTTTTTTTTTTTGCGGTATGCGGGCCTCTCACTGTTGTGGCCTCTCCCGTTGTGGGGCACAGGCTCCGGACGCGCAGGCTCAGCGGCCATGGCTCACGGGCCTAGCCGCTCCGCGGCATATGGGATCTTCCCGGACCGGGGCACGAACCCGTGTCCCCTGCATCGGCAGGCGGATTCTCAACCACTGCGCCACCAGGGAAGCCCTCCCATGATAATTTTTTAAATCCTTGCCTATTCTTCATTTCTCCTTTTAATGGAAATCTCTATTTTGTATTTATTTTCTCTTCCTCCAATCTTTACTTTTATTATTCAACATATTCTTATGTTTTACATTTTCTTTTAAGCCAAATATATCTTCCTTTTTTTTTTAGAAAAATTTTATTTGCTAGTATTTTACATCAATAAGTGCTTATTAAGGACAGTGTTGGAATGTCTGTGGAACTATTGGAGGTATAAACTGTGATTTTTACCTTTAAGAAGTTTATAGTCTAGATTGAAATGGGAGTATCATTAAAATGATGTAATTGAGACCAATACAAATGTATTAAGTGTAGTATTTATTAAGTAAGCTTAGGGTGTCAGGGAGAATTCAGTTGTTCAGTTGAATTTCCAAGGTTATATACATTTTCTTTTTTTTAATTATAAATTTATTTCTTTATTTTTGGCTGCGTTGAGTCTTTTTTGCTGTGTGTGGGCTTTCTCTAGTTGGGCCGGGGCGGGGTACTCTTTGTTCTTGTGTGAGGCCTCTTATTGTGGTGGCTTCTCTTGTTGCAGAGCACGGGCTCTAGGCACGCAGGCTCAGTAGTTGTGGCTCACAGGCTCTAGAGCACAGGCTCAGTAGTTGTGGCGCATGGGCTTTGTTGCTCTGGAGCATGTGGGATCTTCCCAGACCAGGGTTGGAACCTGTGTCCGCTGCACTGACAGGCAGATTCTTAACCACTGTGCCACCAGGGAAGTCCCAGGTTGTATACATTTTCTATTTATGTATGAGTTTTTAACAGGAGGCCTGAATTCACAAGCAAAATATATCGGGAATATTTTTTTAAAGCCAGTTAAGCTTGTGGAGAGTTTATCAATCAAAAAAGACTATGCTACACTGATGGAACAAGTAAACTCTAAATAATAGTATATTGCAACAACCAGTGTTTGTTTGTTTTCTTTCCTTACTTATGCTAAGTATCCATCCATTCATGCCATTTTCCCACCAGGACCAACCTGAAGGATCACTTATGTCTAGAACACTGACACTCTCTTGACAGAAAGAAAAGAAATATGATAAACTACAAGCTGGTTCTTAAATCTTCTGTCCAAATGACACATTGACCAAAGAAAGTCATATAGTCATTCCTGATGTGAATGGCATAGACTAGAATAACCCTCCCAGAATTAGATATTTAATATTTTAAAATACAAACTATCACAAAGAGCTCAAACCTATAGCTCATAATGTTAATCTGAGTTCTCAGGTAAAATTTTTCTTAAATTGCCTACACTTGAAACACTTGTCTTGAAAACATGTTTTTTTAGCCAAGAGAAGAAAGGTTGAAGGTATATGTGAAAGCTTTTATTAACAGCTTCTAACACAATGACTCAAACCCAGGATTAATACATGACAACTGAACAAAGCAATGATCACAATTGGAACATTTAGTCAGCCCATGGAGGAATATTTTTACATGGACATTTCCAGTAATAATTTTCTCTAATGTCAATTTCTGTGTAAGGCAAAATTCTTTGTAAAGAAATCCAGATCCGTATCACTGTTCTTAGATCAATTTAATGTGACATCCTTAGATTATATAATCAAAGATGTAATTATTTTATTTTCATTGCTGTTTCCATGTATACTGCCCAGATCTTCTTCAGACTCAAAGTTCCATCAGGGCAGAGACTTTTAGAAGGTTTGATAGGGAGAGGATGCTTAGTAAGTGTTTGCAGAACAGAGGTATTTCAGAAGCCTTAAACAGGGTTTGAAATAATGCAGGTGATATTAGTTAGTAATCATTATATCAAACATTTCCTAGATTTCAGTAGTGTAGATAACTACCTTACTCAGAGAAGAAAAAAAACAGTGTAAATGATTCCGGGTCCAGTAAGATAATTCTGCTATGGGTTGTACATTCTCTTCTTATATGATGTCATTCTTGCAAGAATTTTTTATTTGGGAGAAAAAGAAATCACTGTCTTATACCCTGTTTCTTAAAGGGATTCTCAAAATTGTTGACTTTCTCTACTGCCCCTTCCTCTGGGTGGGTCCAGATTTTTGTGGTGATGATTAACAGGAGAGTGGGTAAACTAAGCAGCAACCAAAAACTCTTAAAAGGCACAGGAAAATAAGTCTTGTCCTAGATCATGGGTCCTTCCAAATGGCAACATTAAGGAATAGAAAAAATATAGATATGTAACTACAAGATTCACACATGACTCAGTGAGGAAAGTCCTGGCTATCTTGTATTTTAACTTCTTTTTAAACCATGTAAGTCATATTCTTCCCTGTCATGACATCATGCTTTGTCTTCAACTCTGTCTACTGTCTGGTAGAGCTAATTAAACAAATTAAACAATTTTTTAAAATTTTCATTTACAGGTAGTTTTCTTTATTACATTATTAAAACCATGTGTGAGTTTGAAGTGGCCAGTGTAACACTGAGTGACCTATCTGTGTTTAATCCTATAAATACCTTTATTTCTTTTCCTATTCTGCCTTGGGAGTTCTCCCTTTAGAGACTAAAATGTTGTAAACTTTCCTCTGGTCTTTCTGTTTCCTCTCTCTGCTGTTAGATCTCTCTCGCTCTCCCCACCCATCCACCCCCACTCCACACTCCTTACAGGCTCTGGATAATGAGTAATTTCTCCTGAATTTATTACCTGAGTTCCTTTTATTCTACTCTGCCACCTGGTTGCCCTTCCCCAGAACTTCTATCCTCTGTATTCATGCTTTAACAATACCTATGTTCAATCTATGCTATTATTTTAGTATGCCTTACCCAGTTTTTTTTTGTTGTTTACCTCCTTTAAAAAAAAAGAGCCCATTAGTGATTCTTTTTCTTGTCTGTGATAAAAGAAGATGAATAATACCCATTACTTTGAAAACGTTTTGATCGCCTTTAAGTCAGTGTATGAATCTGATAGTTACAGACCTACAATGCCTCATCTATCCTGCCCCTTAACATGGCCATTTAGAAAAACCATTATTTAGGACAGGCTCATTCACCTGCTGCTTTGTATGAGATTTTGGCTGCAGCTTAGATGATCCTTTCTATCCTTATTTCAGAAAATTAGTTATAAAATATCAACAGCCTCAATTTCTTCTTCCAAAGAATGACCATTTCTTTACCAGGTCTAAATGCATTATCTTTTGACCATATGAAACAGCTTTGTCCTACTTCTTTGCCCTGTTGTTCTAAGTGTTGTCATATTTCACTACCATCTCCAAATTTATTAATAATTTGTAGGCCATCCTTTCTAAATTAAAGTCTTCTCATCATTAAACTACCACCAGACTCCCTGTGATCTTAAAGGTAAATTCTTACATTTTTACTGCATTCAGTCACTATATAGTATGAACATAAAATTATGATTAGGTGAAGAGTCTTTCATATTAACAAGAACAAAAGCACTTTCAAATTTATTCCTTGTCTAAATGAAATTTCCCATGATTTTATAATCTTGGGTAAGCTTCCCTTTGCCACACCTCCAATTTAAATTCTATTATGAGGCACTCTAGTTTTCTCTCAAGTGGTAAGTCGAATGTGGAACAAATCCATCCCAAGGAAATAAAGTCTATATACCACTGAAGAACAAGGGGCTCCCATGTGTCATTTTGCCTTTGCATATTGTTTCTCTTTCAGAGTAAATGAGGGTACACCGTTTAGGAAACTACTCCAACTCAATTAAAGACATTGGCTCCAGGGGATAGCCCCACAGGGACTAAAACTACAAACATACATCTTGGATAGTTGGGCTCGGATTTTGATGGCTTCTCGTTTCAATTCTGAGAAACTTGCCTGAGGATCCAGTAGGACCCCAGAACTGTCTAACAATATTTGGTCCTTCACAGTCCCTAATCAGCCAGTATTCACCTTACCTTATCCATGTGACATCCTGCAGTATTTTCATACTCTGTCCCAAATGGGGAATCTCTAAGTATGTTTTGGGGAGACAATTTTCTATCCGTCTCCTGTGTTTCTGACCTTATTATTTGTTCTAGCCTATCTGTTGAAGGATGTTTGTATATTGAACAGAGTTGTAAGACAGAGATAGTATCTTCCTTCAGGTCAAAGTGCAAGCATGTTTCCTTCTTTTTTAAGGCAACCCATGTGTCTGCAGATATTCCCTGCCTCTCTTTCGTAGCTTCATGTGGAAATTGGGGCTCAGAGAACTGATACACACACACACCCACACTAATACTGCTAATACTGGCTACTGCTATTGCTGTGAATAATAAACTGTCTTTTATTTCTGAACCAGGAGTCTGTGTCTTCTATCAGCACCCATGAAACTGTGGCAGACTCACTTGTTAGCTTGCGAGTAAAGGAAAAAAAAACAACTCTCAGACCCTTTACAGTTTTGGACAGTGTCACACAAGTAAGCTGGAGCTATTGCCACCTGCACCAATGGAAGTACTAGGTATTCAGTAGTAGAGACAAGATAAAGGGTCTGGTTTACATTTATTTTCTTATGGACTTCATTCCATATCTCACAATGTTGTTCAAATCATTTTGAGGCAAAGGTCCATATCATTCAGGAAATTTTTGTTTAATGATTCAAAATAAAAGAAGGGAAGCTTAAAGGGAATAAAGAAAATTTTAGGCAAATGATATAAAATCATACCAGAAAAGATAATTTCATCCATTGTCTATCCATTGTCTTGTAGATTTGTCCATTAACTAATTCCAAAATTTTTGACTGAACTCCTATTATGGGGCAGAATCTGGGCTAAAAACTGGATATTAAGTAACAAACAAGACAAACATCCCTCTTTCCTTAAGTTTAAAATTTCTTTGCATCGTTATCATTAAACAGAAAAAAATATGCATATATACATGTAGGTGTGTGTGTATATATACATCTATATCTATCTATCTAATAATTGTACTAAGTCCTGTGAGGAAAACAAATGGAACATTCTGAAGAAATATGTTTTTGGATATCTTGAGTAAGCAACTTTAGGCTGAATGGTCTTGGGCTTAGATGCATTGGATATGAATGAATTAAATGAATCACTTAAGGAGCAAATTAAATTTCAATCTTTTTGTAGTTGAAAACAATTGGAAAATTAAAAGGAGAATTTTGTTTGTTTCTGTGTCTTGCCCTGTTTATATATGTATGGTCTGAATGTTTGTGTCTCCCCAGAAGTCATATGTTGAAATCTAACCCCCAAGGTGGTGGTACTAAAAAGTGGGGCCTTTGGGAGATGATTAGGTCATGAGGGTAGAGCCCTCATGAATGGGATTAGTGTCCTTTTAAAAGAGACCCCAGAGATTTCCCTCACTCCTTCCACTGTGTGAGGACACTGTGAGATGATGGCCATCTGAGAGGAAGTGGGCTCTCACCAGAAACTGAATCTGCCTGTGCCTTGACCTTAGACTTCCCAGCTCCAGAATTGTGAGAATACATTTTTGTTTTTTTTAAACCACTTAATCTGTGATGTTTCTATTATAGCAGCCTGCATACACTGGAATAATATGGTAGAGAATTAAAGCAGTGAGGTTATCATTTCAGTAAAGTGAATAGGCACTATTTTTCTTAGAGAAGAGATGCTACTTTGTCTCTTAAACCTTAGTATAGTATATGTTTCTTGAAGCAAGAACCACATCTTACTCCTCCTTATGTTTTCCACAAAACCCAGGACAGTGCTTTACATGGAGAAGGCACTTTATACATCCTTTAGAAAATACATAATTCTTTCAAATCTTATCTAATCTAAAGATTACTTAGATCCATTTTACCATTTGTAGACTATCTGAAATATGTTAAGAACAGAATATTCTCTCTGAATAACATTCAGAATGATCATTAGTTTAAACTCCCTGACTCATTTGTTTATGAAGTGGGACTCACTGCAAGAACACTAAAGCTTGTAATATAATTGTTTTGAATTAATCACCAAACTAATGTATTATAACTTATGGAAAAATAATTTCTCAAATTGGTTTAATACCACTCTTAGGTTATGGTCATGACCTTTTAATTAAATAAAGTAGACAAAATAAAACTCTTGTGAAGTTTTAACCTTTTTTTTTGTTATTTGCTTTGGTCTTCCTCTATGGCACTGGCAAAACAGTATTTTACAGGTAGATACAATTTTCTAGTTTCTAGGTTTGTTACTTTTGCTAAAATTTTCAAAATATAAAAAGTTGAATATTGATTGACTATTAAACTACTGATCTACACATATAAAAATAAAAAAAATTAATGAGTGTGACCTGAGTATTTCTATCATTGGATTCTGCTTTGCCTGCTTATATTTGTTTTACAATGTAATAAAGATTCTATATATATTAACATCAAAGTCTCTTCCACTTCATCAGTAGGTTTATCACAGACCATGTATGATTTCTGTTCATTGCTATGTTGTTGTCAAAAGAGTGTCTGATATAGTCCCATATTGATGCAGGTGGATGCTTAAACTACAGTTTTCTTGTTTATTTGCTGGCTTCTGATCAGTGTGTCTGAAAGATAGTATCTACTGCATCAGGTATGACTATTAAAAATGTTATTAGTGCCTGATACACTTTGATGAAATGGGTGAGTTAATTTACAGTTTGTTAATTAAATCAGAACAGAGACAATCCCTTTGGATTTATCTTTTATTAGGAATTAAAAAACAATTCTTGAGATTGTTTTTATGTAATATTTATCATATACCTCAAATCCTAAATTTGCAAGTAGAAAAGAATTACCAAAATGAATTTAACACATAATCATTTTAAGAAATATTTCTGAGACCTGTTATATTGTGTTAACTTGAGAAGTACGGGAAGGTAGTTTTCTTAGCATTTCCTATTTTCTACATGCCCCTACTGATGTCATATTTTTCCTACTCTCCTTATAATGATTGTAATATCCTTTATTATTAATAACAAGCAATAAAAATTCATAATATTACTCTTTGAGGAGTATATTATTTTGGCAAGAAACCATAATCAGAAATATGAGCCATTGTTCATCTGGTAAGTGACAATATTAATGTCCCTAAAATCTCAACAAATTGATTTTATCCATTGTCTTAATGAGCATTGACATCTCTGAGCTGTATGTGTATAAAATTCACTTTACAGTTTATTTTGAATTGAAAAGATCTTACTGGAGTCTAGTCATTCCAATTTATTTTAGGCTTCCAGTGTATCTTAATTTATTTATAGAAAATATTGTATACTTGAATGTCACTTTTTCTACTGTATTTATATGGAAGCGTCAACTAGTCAAAGAGGTCAGATCTGAAAAGCACTACCATTCTGTAATTTCTGTTTCCTAGGATGAATGGATATCCAATATTCGTAAAATTATGCCACAGTATTCAAATACCAGCGTGAACTTAAAACATAGTTATTACTCCTTAAAAATCAACTATTAAAATATACAAACAGCAAAATCTCTGTCAAACTGTAAATGAAATGAACCCACACAAACTTTTCTTAAAACTTTCTAACCTAAGGAATTTGATATCACTGCCTCAGGGTAGTAGATTTAGTGACTACGATATACTTCCTAGGAGAGAGTAAGGTGGACTCTGAGTCACTTTTTGCCTAAGGCTGACATAATAATACTTCTGACATTTTTTGTTTGTTTGTTTTTTAAAAATTCTTCACTGAGTCTTATACAGAAAGTTCAGAGTGTGGAAATCTATGTAAATTAAGAATGATCTTTTTGTATGTGTGTCTTTTACTACATCAAATTAACATAGTTGGACAGAATGTCACTAAATTAAAGACTATGTTTGGAATAGTGTGGAATAATGGTATTCAAAGTAGTTGCGCTTTGAACCGTGGGTTATTTGGCCAGGAGGGGATAGAAGCTTGAGAGAAAATGTAAGTCATTCCTTCCTTTTTTGAGAAAGTCTTGGTATGAAGAAAAAAAAAAAAGTCAGCTGAAATAAATGGTGTGTTTAATGACAAAGTGATTTACATTTTTGTACAAGCTCCTTATCTCCTTGTGAAGCATAACAAATACTTCATGAATCATCATTAATCGTCCTTATCTTTTGTTACGCTGCTGTAAAGGACATTCAGAGATGGCAATTAAACCTCTAGAAGTGTTACAGTTGAGATGAAATACCATGTATTTTACTGTGTTTCCAATTAGGATAGACATATGCAATTTATTAAGACACAAAGAAGGAGAAGAAAAACCAATCACTTTGAATATAAGTCCCAGTTTTTAAAAATCGCATGTCATTCAATCCAAATTATAGAATTTGATTGGTGACTGAGTACTTCTTACATGGACACTTGATGTAATGCACCCAGGGTAATTTGTACAGAGATTAATTTTTTTACTAATGCTTGATTATTCTGCCTAGCAATGCAGAGAAGGCTGGTTAATTTTAAGTCAACTCCCATGATAATTCACTGTTACAAACTTTCAAACTCACGTTCAAAGTCAGTATACATACTTTGTTAAATTTTGACATTTGTTTAGTGAATAACACTATATTTTATTCTGAAAAATAGTCGTTTTTCCTCTCATAATAGTCATCAATATGAACTAATAGAATTTGAAATAAAGAGGTAAATTAAAATAAAGGTAGGGAAATATTTCCTTTGTCTTAGTTCTCCATGACCAGAAATACATTATAGTACATTATCAGTTTTAACTTGCTAAATATAATGTACTGCTTTGGGCCATTTTTAGAGACCAGTCTGTTTTATTTTTTTTTTAAAGATGGAGATGTACCTCTTTAATTCATACAAATTCCATTCCACTTGATAAAACTACAAATAAATTTCAACAAAACACAATTTATTAAAATTATGTCCCTTTAAAAATCACATAGCAAAGTAAAACTGTAAAAAATTAAATAACTAAACACACACACACAGACAGACACACTACCCCATGTGTTGCAAAAATGTCCAGAACAGTAGGTCAGACTAATTCCACAGTTAAGTGTTATTGAGATTTCAATTAACAAGAAAGAGAGAGAGATTGAAATGGACAGATTTTCCAGAATTCATGAAAAAGCTGCATGGGTTTTATTTAAAGATGAAGAATTGGACAAATACTCAGATTTAGGAAACTCAGAATTTAAGGATTAAATAAATTTTTGCAGTGCTTATTATACTCAATCTTCCCTTCAAAATATATGTCTCCTCTAATAAATTGAGTTGTTCTCCAATTTTTTTTTAAATGTGTGTCTTTGTGTGACAAATATTTTAAGACCTAACATTCTTCAGGGAATTTTTATTGTGCTCTCACATTTAATCAATAGTTTGGCTTGATGTACAATATCTAGTTTCAAATATCTTTTCCATCTATACGTAGAAAAGCACACACACAATCAACAGTCTTTTTCTATATGCTGTTACTATTGAGAATTTTGTTACTGTGACTCTTGTACATTTCAGGTTGTCTGTTCTTTCTCTTGGGCATCATTTACACTCTTCTTTTTGTCTTTGATATTCTTAACACTCACCATAATATATGTGTGTGTTTTCTTCTCTCTCATGTTTAGCATTTTTGCAATCAAATATCTTTCATCTTTCTTTAATTCACCAAAAAGTATTTCAATACTTATTCAAATATTTCCTTCCTTAATTTTTTTTTTCTCTTTTTATGCTTCATTTTGGTAGAGGTCATTAATCTGTTTTTTGACACATTTATTTATTTTACATCGATATTCATCTGACTATCCATTCTTTATTTTAATTCTTGATTTCAAAAATTTTATCTTAATTAATGTTGACAGCATCTTTCTTTTCTCCTTATATATATATCATTATTTTATCATATTAATTTTAAGGTTTTTTTCTGCCTGTTCCAATAATAACACTTCTATTTGTGTGTAGGGCCTACTATACTGTCTTTTTTAGGAAAAAATAATTGTATTTTTCATATGCTTATTTCTTTTGACCTGTGAGTTTATTTCCTCTTAGGATTAGAAAGCTGTTGTAAAGTTAAGGTGTGCTAAGATTTCCTAAACAGACAAACAAACGAAGTGAAATTTTGGCAGATTAATTACAGTGAAGTTTTGTTTCTCATCAGTCAAGATTTATCACATACTGAGCAGCTTCCTTCTATCTTATAGTTACAGTGTGTGAAAAGCTTGACTTCTGATATACTATGATATAGTATATTAGGTAGAGTTCTCTGGAGAGATGGGAAGAGAGAAATGGAAGATATTCTTCAGGGACAAATCTAGAAGTGGCTATCAAAGTATCTGTCCAAATCCTATTGGCCAAAACTCAACCACCTTCCCTCACTGAACTGTAAAGAAGTCTGTGTATATTTCTGTTATGACTACGCTACCTGGTAACGTGCATCAGTGAAAGATTGAAGGCCAGTCACCACTCTATGGGAGAATTGGATAATTTAATAAGAAATATACCAATGAGGCAAGGATTCATAATCACATGTACTTCAGAGCTTATATTGACCACTCACACTTGATGTTAACTCTATATGGCAAATCCTATAGTCAAGGTTTCAATTTTAAACCCGTATTGAGAAGCATCACTGGGAGGAATCAGTTTTCGTAATTTATCATCCATCAGCCCTAGGTGTTTGGAGGGAGAAGTGTGGAGGAATAATACCTAAGGAAGCTGGTCTTTCTAAAAAAATGGTATCAAGTCCTTACGTCTTCAAGGATTTTATACCGCCTTGATATCCTCTTATAATTCAGACGGATTTCTGCTGTGAGGGGCCAGTTAAAAACTGTCCCAAACGCAGAAGCAGGACCTAAAGTATATGAGTGGAAGACAGCTTTGAGTCTTCTCAGGGATTTATTAGTGTTTCTTATTTTTTGTTAGTATCTGAAACATATTTTTCTTTCTCATTTGTAAAATTTCTCCAGAATTGACTTTAGATGAGGAAATCCAAAAACTCAAGTTAGTTCAATATTTTGGTAATAAACTATAATTTTAAAAACTATATCTTATACCAGTTATCAATTTCTATTAGCTGACATATCACAACAGAAATTATACAATTAAGTGCTCTTTATTAAAACCTTCTACAAATTTTAAATATACATGTCACTTTTTTCTTTATTTTCCAACAAATTTTATATTGCATGAATTGTTCATATATCCAGCTTATAAAATTACATTAAAAGTTTTAGAAAACAAATATTGGCAAAAATTTTCACTTAAATGCAGTTTTGAAAAATACTCCATTAAACACAACTTTTTTCCATTTTTTTCTTTAATTTTGTTAGTAACATGAAATGTTTAGCTAGGCTATGAATGTTAGATTGAAAAATGATTAATAGATGTAAGTTCAAATTATTATGTTCTATTAAAAATGATTTAGTCCTTGATGACCATCTGTTTGGTAATATGTTGTATCCAGATATAGCAAATTAATGACATATGTAAAATTATAGGGAAATGACACCTTCAGTTCCATTATGAGCAGAGCTTTTAAAATGCTATTTGTCACAACCTGTCATCCTGTCATTATATAGCATTAGGTAGCATTTAAAAGTTGTATACCCTTCATTTTGAAATTCTTTACAAATTTAAATTATAAACTTCTATGATTTCTGGTTGCACATTCCTTTATTGTCAATATGAACAATTCCATATGCTTTGACTAAAGCAGGTATTACATTCCACTTACTTGGAAAATGAATGTTTATTCTCATCTCCTCACCCTTAGCTGGTGGTTTAATTTTAGTACACTTCAGAGTTATAATTTCATGTTTATTAAAAACATTTATTGGGACTTCCCTGATGGCACAGTCATTAAGAATCTGCCTGCCAAGGCAGACGACACGGGTTCGAGCCCTGTTCCAGGAAGGTCCCACATGCCGTGGAGCAACTAAGCCCATGTACCACAACAACTGAGCCTGCGCTCTAGAGCCCACGAGCCACAACTGCCTCCCACATCGACTCACCGAGTTCCACCAGTTTAGCTCCTCAGTATTTCTTAAATCTCTCCAACTCTTACACAAGCCCTCATCATCTCTGATCTGGACTAACACAAGCTAATCTTTTTTTTTTTTTTTGGTGGTACAAGGGCCTCTCACCACTGTGGTCTCTCCCGCTGTGGAGCACAGGCTCCGGACGCACAGGCCCAGCAACCATGG
>NC_041220.1:85917348-86017181 GCF_002837175.3 Physeter macrocephalus | reverse complement strand
GCCACAACTACTGAAGCCCACATGCCTAGAGCCCGTGCTCCTCAACAAGAGAAGCCACTGCAATGAGAAGCCCGTGCACTGTAACAAAGGGTAGACCCTGCTGGCTGCAACTAGAGAAATCCACGTGCAGCAACAAAGATCCAATATAGCCAAAAATAAATAAGTTAGAAAAAAAAATTATGATGATTACTGATAATATTCTATGTAGCTTTTTTTTTTTTTTTTGGTGGTACAAGGGCCTCTCACCCCTGTGGTCTCTCCCGCTGTGGAGCACAGGCTCCGGACGCACAGGCCCAGCAACCATGGCTCATGGGCCCAGCCGCTCCACAGCATGTGGGATCCTCCCGGACTGGGGCACGAACCCGCGTCCCCTGCATCAGCAGGCGGACCATCAACCACTGTGCCACCAGGGAAGCCCTCTATGTAGCTTTTCCTTTGTTAAATTATCTACCGAAAAAAAAGCTGTTTTTTAAAAACTTTCTTTCCTTTGAGAGATTATTTTAGGGTCTTCAGAGATGACCTAAAAGTGGGAATATATGGTTTTGGAGTAGTTATGAATTGATAATTTGTATGATTGTCTCTTTAAGGTTCATGTATTTTGTCCACTATGTGCTATAGAATATCTTTTAAGTAAATCCAAGTTATGCTTTATATAATTTATTTTTTGAAGAAAAAATTGTGTAACTATGCATTCTTTCAACATTAATTTATTAATTTATTAATGATATATTTGGTGATTTTCTATGACTATCCATTAGTTTATATTTTCTAGATTTTTTACAGTAATGGAATCACACAGTATATATATATTCTTTATTTTCTGGCTTCTTTCACTCAGCAAAATTATTTTGAGAATCATCTAAGTTGTGTACATCAATAGTTCATTTTTATGCTGAAGAGTATCCTCATGTATGGATATATCATAATCTGTTTATCAGTCAATAGTTCATTTTTATGTTGAAAAGCATTCTCATGTATGGAAGTATCATAATTTATCATTGTCATGTTAATAGATATTTGCATAGTTTCCAAGATTTTGTATGAACATAGGCTTTGCTTCTTTTGTGTAAATGCCTAGGAGTAGAATAGCTAGTTCATATAATCAGAACATGTTCAACATTTTAGGAAATTTTCAAACTATTTTTCACAATGTATCATGTTATATGCCATCAGCAGTTTATGAGATTTCCTGTTGCTTCACAACCTTGCCCAGACTAGGTACAATCAGCCTTTATAGTTTCAGCTTTTCTAATAGATGTGTAGGTGCATCTCATTGTGATTTTAATTTGTATTTCTTTAATGTCTAAATGTTGAGCATTTTTTCATGTGCGTATAAGCCATCCATGTACCTTTGGTGAAGTGATTCTTCAAATATTTTTTTTTTTCATATATACAATTGGGTCCCTACTCTGTTTTACAATTAGTAAGGTCTTTTATTTTTATTTTTTAATAATCTGAGTAAACATCCATTATCAGAGATACGATTTGCAAGAGCCTTCTCCAATTTTATGGCTTCTTCTATTTAAACAAAAATTAACAGTGTTTTCAAGAAACAAAAGTTCTTCATTCTGATCACACCAAATTAGTATATTTGTTTTCTTTTATGGATAATGATATTCATGTTCTGAGAAATCTTTGCTAAACTGAGGTGAAAAATATTTGTATTGTATGTTTACTCCTAGGGTGTTTATACTTCTAGCTTTTATATTTCAGTCTATGATACATTTTGAGCTAATTTTTATACCTGATGTGAGCTTTGGATCAACATTCTTTTTTTTTTTTCAGTATGTTATGTAATTGTTCCAGCACCATATCTAGAAAAGACTTTTTTCTCCATTTATATGACTATGATCATTTGTCAAAAACCAATTGATCAGAGATGTGTGAATCTCTTTTTGGACTCTATTTTCTGTTACATTGATTTGTCTATTATGATATCATTACCTCATTGTCTTATTTTTGCAGTTTTGTAAAACCTATTGAAGTCAGTATCTATATGTTCTCTACTTTTTTCTTTTTTTTAAAATTTTGATGTTCTAAGTCCTTTTATTTTTCATTTGAATTTAGAATTAGCTTGCCAATTTCTCACAATAAAAATAAAAGTCTGTTGAAATTTTTAATTGGCATAGAATTCTATCTGTTGGGAAAATTGATATCTGACAATATTAAGTCTTCAGATCAATGAATACTGTATAGCTTTCAATCTATTTTTCTTTTTATTTTATCTCACTAATCTTTTTTTGTCTTCAGTGTAGATCTTGCACATTTTTCATCAGATTAAGTTTTTCATATTTTTTTGCTACTGTAAATGGTATTTTTAATTTTGTTTACAGCTAGAATGTAGAAATACATGATTGTTTATCTTTTTGTTGATTTTTGAAACCTTGCCAATTCCAATCACAGACGTAGACAATTATGCCTTTTGTGAATAAATTTTACTTCTCTCTTTCCAAACAAGACTATTAGTTTTCTTTCTTGCCTTATTGCACTAGCTGAAATCTCAGTTCAATGTTGTTTGAAATGGTGAGAGAGGACATCCTTGCTATTCTTCTTTCTTTTAGAGAGCAAATATTCAGGGTTTCACCATTAAACATGATGTTTGATTGTTTTTTTGGTTTTTTTTTTCTTTTGAAGGTGCCATTTATCATAATGAGTTCTGGGTCTTTTTGTTTGTTTTTCTATTCACAGTTCGATGAGTTTTATCCATAGTGTACATTGGCTTTTACCTAAAGATTTTTCTAAACTTATTAAAAGTATCATATGGATGTCCTGTGGTAAGTTATTATACTTTCATTTCTGAAATAAAACTCACTTTGTCAACATGTATTAGCCGTTTTATATGTTTTGGGTTTATTTTAGTAAAATGTCTGAAAGACCTTTGAATCTATGTTCATGAACGATATAGTGTTGTTTTTTTTTTTTCTGGTTTTGATATCAGAGTTATGCTGGCCTTGAAGACTGACTTAGAAAGTATTCTTTACTCCTCAGTCTTTTGAAAAATTTGTATAGAATTAGGACTGCTTCTTACTGGATTTTATTTGTGGGCATAATTTTAATGTGAAATACACTTTTTGTAAGTCTATTCATATTTTCTGTTTCTTCTTGAATGAGTGTCGTTTGTGTCTTTCAAGGAATATGCTACTTCTCTCATTCCTGATAGCAGTAAGAATTAGTGACTAGATATTATCAATTTTTTACCTTCTCAAAGAAAGTCATTGATTAATGTGTGTGAATTCTGCTATTGTTGGGCAGTTTTCTATAATATCAGTCATTTCTAATTAGTTGATAATTTTGTTCAAGTCTTCTATATCTTCTGGATTTGCAGACTATTTGTATGAAATATTAAAAGAGGAGTGTTGAAATTTTCTAACATAATTGCCAATTTTTCTATTTCTCCTCCAACATATAAGCTTTTGTTTCATGTGTCCCAAAGATCTTTTATTAGGTGTCTAAAAGTCAAGAATTGTTATACTCCTCTGATGAATTGACCCTTTTACTCCTTTATAATTTTGAAATGACCTTCTTTAGGTCTAGTAATGTATTTTGCTCTAAAATCCATTTTGCATCATGTTAATATAACCATCAAAGCTTTCTTTTGATTAGTGTTAATATATGTTTTACTTTTAAGATACTTCAATATTTAATCCTTAATTAACAAATTAATAATTAAGCTAATTAAAATTAAATTTAATTAATAAAAATTAATAAAGGAAGCCATTTTTTGCTCTAGAAGCATCATCCTGTATTATCCTAAAATCAGTAAGCCACAAGCTGAAAACTCCTTTTACACTAGGTCTCTGTCAAAGGTACAGGTTTTCAACCTTATCATTTGTCTTTTTTCTTTTTCCTTATTCTTATTTTCAGTATGATCTATTTTACTTCCAAGCCTTTCCCTCTGTATGCCCTGTTTCATAGGAAATAATTATCCTGCCTACCAGAAAATTCTTTGTTGAAAATTTATCACATCTCTTTGCCTTAGTAAAACCAGTTCTTCTCTGAATCTTTTGTTTTTTTCAAAGTAGGGAATAATCTTCCAAATGCTGTTGTCCTTAGGATCAGGAGTATGTCTTGCCTCATTTTTACTCTTTGAAATTCTCTTTTCAAATCCCTGCACCTCTTTTTAAAACCTCTGCTTTTTCATACTTCCTATTATTCTAATTTTCTACCTTCATTATATTTGATAACTTCAATAACACATGTCTGATTACACACTCTCCTTCACTGAGAACTTGTAAGATAGATTTTTAGTAGTAGTCTTCATCCTAAATCCTACCTGAACCCCAAGTGGCTTCACTCATTTATTCATTCACGTAACAGAAGATCCATCACAATGCTTCTTTGATGACATCCATTCCGAATGTTTTACCTCTTAAGCTTTGCACTTACTATTGCCACTCACTGTATGACTAGGTCCCAATAATCTTTGTGTTATTCAGTCAAAAAAGACATCTCCACCCAAAGTTCTCTTCATATCAGGAAAGGAAGACTCCAACCTTCTCTTTCTGCAGATAAAATAAATGTTGACATATCCTGTGTTGCACATATACCTTCCCATTCATCAGCAAATCATGTTCATCAACTACCAAAATAAATTCCAGATAAACCATGTCTCACCGCTTCCATTACCATCAACTTGGTAAAAACACCATCATATGTTCTTGAATTATTGACATGATTGGTTTCCCTGCTTCCAAACTTGCTCCACTTCTTCCTCCTCCCCAGTCTGTTTTTGGCACGACAACCTAAAAATAAAATCTGATGGTTTCATTCTTCTGCTAAAAAATCTTTCGGTATCTTCCCTTTCACACTAAATGAAAATTCAAAGCCTTTCTATGGGCTAGAAGTTCACACATCATTACTTTCTTCCTCTCCCATCTCTGTGACCTCCTTAGTTGCTTCCTTGCTATTCCTCAAATGCAATAGACAAGCTGTTCACTCAAGGTCTGTGTACTTGTTTCCTCTGCATGGAACATGCTTTTTCTTTATATTTGCATGACATCCTCCTTCACTTCCTGTGTTTTTCTGCTCAAATAACACTTCATAAATGAGACATGACTACCCAATATAAAATAAAATTAACCTCCACCCTAGCATTATCTATCAACTTTTACCTTCGTTTATTTTTTTTTGTAACGCCTATCATCATCAGCCATATGTTTATTAATCTATTAACTGTTTATTTTGCTATTATACTTCAATAGAATGTAAGCTCTTTGCTGTCAGGTATTTCATATGTCTTCTTAATATCTGTATTCCTAGAAGGGCAACTGGCAGATTGTAAGGGATCAATTAATATTTGTTAAATGCATTTTGTTGTTGTTGGGCTCCTTGTAGGCTCTACCTCTTACTTTAGTAGTCTACCCTTCATATGCAAGTAGTGGAAATAGAATCCTGGCACAAGTTCAAATGAGTAAAAGCTTGTATTAAATGGCAAATTTTGAAAGCTAAATGAATGGCCTAATACTAATACAAGGAAGAAAAGGAGGCATAATTTCTACAATTTAGTAGTGGAATTCTTTTATAGAATTTCTTTAGAATCCTACAGTAATGTACTATAATGGGCACTTGTACATTACAATTATGCAAACACTTTTGGTAATTTATATCCTCTCTGTGATTCATGACTGAATCATTTAATTCCTTAGAGCATTATAGCATTTCAAGTTTTCATGTTCAATAAACCTTTTCGGGTTGCTACCTCTTCTATTCAAATGGAGAAACTGTCTTGTGTTTTCATCTAAAAAGATACCCCCAACCCCAGGAATAAATTACATTACATTAGTTGTACAGTTTTGTTAAATTTCCAAATCTGTCACTGATAAAAGCCTCTTCATAGAGAAATACTTTTACACAAAGCACAAACATTATGTAACACTCAATTGTTTTCCTATCTATGTTTTTATCTTGCATAGTGAAAGTATCCATCTTATTAACTCCATCTCAGGCAAATCATTGTCAGGTGACTTCCTGACACATCGTATGTTACAGAATCTAGCATGTCTAAAAGTTTTTAGTTTTAGTGTTGTGTAAATCAGTTTAGAAAAAAAGTATTTTTTCAATGAAATATAATGCCTTAAGAGTTACTTGTCAATCATAAACTATGTGAATTTTTTTATTTTGTAAATTTACATTTTCTACAATTACATTGAACCCCTTCTACAATAAGAAACAAGTTATAAAAAATGGATTCACTTTTTCCAAAATTATCATTGTAACATATTAGTAAGATAATCATAGAAGTTGAGGTATTTAAAATATTGAACCTAAAATATTTGATTAGGTATTTTGCTGAGCATTCACTGTTGAAGCAACACTAATATTATCAAAGATTGGTACAGTAAGGGAGAAGGAAAATTTCACTTCTACTCCTTTTGAGTTTTTATGGCTAGACTAATAATAAGATTGACACAGACAACAGGAAATAAAGAAACAAATTTCAATTCAGGTGCATGGAGGTCTCATAGAAATGAGACCTAAGAAGTGGCCAAGCCGGAAGCTTTTATACTTTTTAGATAAAGAAAGAATACATGTGTGAGGAATTGACAGGACAAAGAATTTCAGGCTGTGGGTGCTCATTTAGTAAAGAATCTAAACAGAGTTTGGGACTGAGGTTGAAAAATGAAGAAGTGACAAGATTGTTTATATAGGTTTCTCGGCGTGCATGCCTTATCTCTGATAATAAGGGTACCTCCTTATGCAGAGAGTGCACCTTTCACATGAGAGGCTTATTTCCTGTTTTCAGGGAGACAGAAAGGAAGTTGTGTCCCTCTCTAACTGACCATTTCTTAAGTAACTTTAATTCAAATAATCAATATGCCATTGAAGCATACTGATTGGCCTGCCTTGAGCCCCAAAATACAAACATAAAATTAAATACATTATGCACATTTTATGGAAGTATCTAATGACAGACTACATATACCAAGATTTTGGATGACAAGGGCCTTCTAGCTGTATTTAGTTTCTACAGCCCTTTCTGCTTAAAATTTTTGATTGAGAATCTCTTCTTTCAGATGTTACAGCTTCCACGGAGACTCTGTTTGGGCATCAGAACACAACCTTAATTGCTTTCAACTTCTACAAAACTATTTTGAAATTTGCTGTCTGCACATGAATATCATGATAAGCTCTTGTAGTCTTTATTTGGAACCCCCAAATCCCATAGACTCCTTACTTTTTCCAGTCTCTTCTCTTTCTTCCTTTCTTTATATTCTGTTCTCAAATATCTGTCCTGGTACTCTTCTCCATTCCTCTGAGATTTTAGGTTTTGAAAGCCAAGGACATAAAGAGATTATCTGTCTGTTTTCCTTTTTAAACAGTTTCCTCCTTGTCTTAGTCCATGCTCTTTAGGAAACAAACCCCAAGACTAAATAATGTGTGGTAATATATTTTTGAGGTGTGTCAGCTTAGGAATGCAAAAGTGAGCAAAATGAGGTATAAGTCAGGGAGGAGGAAAACGATGATAAGAGGGAACGAAAGCTTTCTCTTTTTTAAAAATAAACTTTATTTTTTTGAGCAGTTTTAATTCACAGCAAAATAGAGAGGAAAATTTTTCATATACCCTCTGCCCTCATACATACATAGCCTCCTCCATCATCAATATCCTCTTTCAGAGTGGTACATTTGTTATAGTTGATGAACCTACATTGACACAATATTATCACTAAAACACCACAGTTTACATTATGGTTCACTCTTGGTGTTGTACAGTCTATGGGTTAGGAAAAATGTATAATGATATAATCTGCCATTAGAGTATCATACAGAGTAGTTTCACTGCTCTAAAAAATCCTCAGTGTTCTGCCTATTCATTTTTTCCTCCTCCTAACCATTGGAAACCACTGATTTTTTTACTGTCTCCATAGTTTTGCCTTTTCCAGAATGCCATATAGATGGAGTCATACTGTTTCTAGCCCTTTCATATTGGTTTCTTTCGTTTAGTAATGAAATGAAGGTTCCCCTATATCTTTTCATGGCTTGATAATTTATTTCATCTTAGAGCTGAATAATATTTCATTGCTTGGATGTACCACAGTTTATTTAATAATTCGCCAATGAAGGTAATTTTGGTTGATTCCAAGTTTTGGAAACTTGAGTAAAGTTGCTATAAACAAACGTGTACAGGTTTTGTATAAACATAAGTTTTCAACTCATTTGGATAAATATCACGGAGAACGAATGCTGGATCATATGATGACAGTTTGTTCTGTTTTGTAAGAAACTGCCAAACTGTCTTTCAAAGTGGTTGTACTTTTTAAATGGTTGTACCATTTTACATTCCCATCAGAAAGAAATGCCCATTCTTGTTGATCCACATCCTCACCAGCATTTAGTGTTTTGTTGTTGTTCTGGATTTGGACATTCTAATGGATGTGTAGGATATCTCGTTTGAATTTGCATTTTCCTGATGACATACAGTGTGAAACATCTTTTCCTATGCTTATCTGCCATCTGATTATCTTCTTTGCTTGGGTGTCTGCTGGGGTCTTTGTCCTACTTTTTAACTGGGTTGTTTGTTTTCTTATTGTTGAGTTTTAAGTGTTCTTTGTATATTTTGGATAACAATCTTTCATCAGATGAGTCTTTGGAAAATATTTTCTCCCAATCTTGGCTTATCTTTTTATTTTCTTGTCTGTGTCTTTTACAAAGTAGAGGTTTTGAATTGCAATGAAATACATCTTATTGATTCTTTCATTCATGTGTAGTTCTTTTGGTGTTTTATCTAAAAAGTTATTTCCAAACCCAAGGTCATCTAGGTTTTCTCCAATGCTATTTTCTAGATTTATATTTAGGTTTGTGATCCAATTTGAGTCAATTTTTGTGAAGGGTGTAAAATGTGTGTCTAGATTTATTTTTTTGCATATAACTGTCCAGTTTTTCCAGAACCATTTGTTTTCTTTTGTCACTCCATTGTATTGCCTTTGCCTTTTTGTCAAAGACTAGCTATAAATAATGGCTCTATTTCTGGGCTTTTTCTTCTGCTCCATCAATCCCTTTATTTTTTCTCCAGTATTACACTATCTTGATTACTATAGCTTTACAGTAAGTCGTGAAGTAAGGTAGTGTCAATCTTCTAAATTTGTTCTTCTTCTTCAATATTGTACTGGCTATTCTGAGTCTTTTGCCTTTTCATATAAATTTTAAGGTTACATTGTCATATTCAAAACATAACTTGCTGGAGTTTTGTTTGGGATTGTACTGAATTTATACATCTCGTTGGGAAGACATGACATCTTGAGCTTTACATGGTAGAGACCATGCAGTGTCAGTTGTCACT
Source organism: Physeter macrocephalus (assembly GCF_002837175.3). Lineage (NCBI taxonomy): Eukaryota > Metazoa > Chordata > Mammalia > Artiodactyla > Physeteridae > Physeter > Physeter macrocephalus. Next base: position 86,007,904 of record NC_041220.1, on the reverse strand, counting down.
CTGGTGTCTATGGCAAAGCAAATTGCAAAGACCCCAAGAGAAGTACAACCTCAAGGATCTGTAAGGGTGCCTAACAGGTATTAGACACATCCTCTGGGGCGAGGCTCATTGACATGTTTAGCTGCTTTAATCCTGGAGAATCTGGATAAAGGAAGAAAAATTAGCTATGAGAAAAGAGTCCAACAAACATCAATAAATCTTGCAAAACTATTGCCTGGTTCATATGCAATATGACCAACAAAGGGACCAACACAAGGAAGGCATCAGTTGTCATGCTTATTGTGACTTTTTTATTCAAAATAAAACACCATGGTGTGATAATACAATAAAAAATGACTACTTGTTGTTTTGTTTTTTTAAGTAGTAAACTTCTTAAAATTTGAAGTAATTTTTATATTACTAGAAGTATATTGAAGAGTAAAATATTTTAAAAAACAAAATTTAAAATCAGGACAAGAAAATTAACTGTAAAATAAGATTAAAAAGCAGTTGAGCTATTTTTCTTACTGCAAAATATATCTAACACAAGATATGTCATGCCTGAAATTCCAGAAATATATAGGAAAAAATCATATCTATCATTAATGCTTTATTCACGCTTTTTGTCTTTTTAGTATTTTTAAACCATCAGGCAACTCTTGGCTTCATTAAAATACCTGTTAAGACATTAACATTGCCCTTTGGAGCCAGATCCATGGTTATGAAAATATAATTGCAAATATTGAAAGGTTTCACCTTTCACCATGGTGCAAGGCAGCCCAGAAGTCTGTAAGGTTTCCAGAAGTGAACAAGACTATTGCTTCTCCTTAAAGCATCAAAGCATGTCTTCAGTAGTTCCATCCATTATATCTGGAGGGTGATTCAGGTAATAATTTTTGTCTGTAAAGCAATTTGCTTTTTCAGTCTCACATTCCTCCTTCCACATTATAAACATGGGAACTATGAGAAAAATAATACAAAAAAGTAGGCTTTTCCTTTAAAGGAACTTTGATTGTAAACCTTATGATTAGCCTGAAATTAATTTTTAAGTGTTTTTCTAGATAAACATTTTTGTTAGAAATTAATATATATTTTATATTGCTAAGAAATAACAAGCTGAAGTTACACTAACCTTTAAAAAGTCTGGTTACTTTTATTTATCTATGAACTCATCTTTTATGAAATGGAACATGACTACCCCTGTTGTAGCTACCCAGGTTTGTAGGTCTTAGTCATTTGTGTTTGGCATTTCCTTGCTTTGTTTTTTGTAACATTTGCTACATAACACTATCCCTAAGTCATCTAGAGTTTAATAGTGTTTGTTTTAATTTTATAAAAATACATCACACTTTATGCCCTTTCCTTGTTTTACTTTCCCTCACTATTAAGTTTCTAAAATGTATCCATATTATAATGTATAGCTATAGTTTCTTTATTTTTACTTCCCTATAATACAGACAGTTCCCAAATTACCATGGTTCAACTCACGAGTTTTCAACTTTATGATGGTGCAAAAGCAATACTCATTCAATAGAAACCATACTTTGAGTTTTGAATATTGATCTTTTCCTGGACTAGTGATGTACTCTCATGATTTTGACCAGGGCAGTGAGCTGCAGCTCCCACTCAGCGATGCCATAATGAGAGTAAACAACTCATACACTTACAACCACTCTGTACCTAGGCAACCATTCAGTTTTTCACTTTCAGCATAGTATTCAAAGAATTACAGGTGATATTTAACAGTTTATTATAAAAATAGGTTTTGTATTACATGATTTTGCCCAACAGTAGGCTAATGTTAAGTGTTTTGAGTACATTGAAGGTAGGTTAGGCTAAGCTATGATATCCAGTAGGTTAGGTGTATTAAATGAATTTTTGACTTATGATATTTTCAACTTATGATGGGTTTATCAGGACATAACCCCATTGTAAGTTAAGGAAGATCTGTATTGTATGTATAAATTTGTATTTATCTGTAATTCCCAAAAGATCCTAAATATATACCATTTCTTACTATCTCATTTAGTATTCATTATTTCTGCACTTATCAGTTATCATGTAATTGCAAAGCACAAATCAGCAAAAGCAGTGCCACTTCACAAGATAAAATGGTTCCTGAGAATTCTTTAATGCTATTCCTTATTTGTATTAGATGACCCTTATTCTGGTATTTGACACAGTTCACATGTAGGAAAGTTTATAAGTTGATATTCTATAAATAGAAGAACTTATTGCTATTATTTGATTATTTTTTAAATGCATAGAAATCTTTGCTTTAACTATTCTTATCTTTATGCCTAGCACACAGTGCTATCCACATAGCAACCACTAAAATATTACTTAAGTTAGCTGCCTATACTTCAAACTTCTTTTTTTTTTTTGCGGTACGCGGGCCTTCTCACTGCTGTGGCCTCTCCCGTTGCGGAGCACAGGCTCCGAACGCGCAGGCTCAGCGGCCATGGCTCACGGGCCCAGCCGCTCCGCGGCATGTGGGATCTTCCCGGACCGGGGCACGAACCCGTGTCCCCTGCATCGGCAGGCGGACTCTCAACCACTGCGCCACCAGGGAAGCCCTCAAACTTCATTTTAATAGGAATAAAATATAGGATTATTCTGAGATAGCTTACTATGGACTACATTCATTATTTCCATCAGTTAAAGGGAAAGTGCCAGTAATATTGAATTTCAAACTACTTCACAGTCATTGTTTAGAAGAAAGCATTGGAAACAAACAAGTGAAAAATAACTTCAAGAAATTCAAGAAATAGACATTGACCAAAGTACACAATCTTTCTAAAGAAATTACAATAATTTTGTGGCATAAATTAGTGTCAAATATTCACTGTATAAACATATCTGAAAAATAAACCTGAGAAAAATACTCTACACATATGGGGGCAAAAAACAGTCTGATAAAGATAATTTTGGGAAAAATAATACGAGCTAACACCTAAAGCCATTGTTTTGCAATTCAATCATGTTTATTTATACAAATATAAAAATAGTATATAGGAATAAATATATCAGTAGCTTGGAATATGGGCTTTGGTTGTTCACTGTTCATTATTTAAAGGAGAATCAAATATTTCATGCTCATGTTGTGACTGTATTAAAAGTCAACAAGTTCAGATGCATATAAGACATAGTATTAGGGGAAAACAATGGCCCTCACTTATCCCAAAGACAAGGCAGAGGATGGTGTTTATGTGATAGCAGGAGAAAGATATCCACTCAGTAGATGAAAGATGTGGTGGCGGAAAAAAATTACACAACATTTTGGTTGAAACTTTAGGACCATACTTAAAGTGAAATGGTGCGTTAATCGCCTTGAGTAAGGTGCAAAAAATATTTCCAACCTATTGAAGAATACTTAGGAAAAACTGTGAAAAAAGGCAAGTTGATAGTGATTCTTCTAAAGGATTCATAAGTAACATAAGCTTCAGTACTTTCTTTTTCTTTTCTTGAAGTATAGTTGATTTACAATATTGTGTTAGTTTCAGAGGTACAGCCAAGTGATTCATATATACATATATATGTATACGTATACATATATATATATTTTTTGATTCTTTCCATTATCAGTTATTACAAGATACTGAACATATTTCCCTGTACTATACAATAAATTCTTGTTTATCTATTTTATACACAGTAGTGTGTATCTGTTAACCCCATGCTCCTAATTTATCCCCCTGCCTTCCCCTTTGGTAACCATAAGTTTGTTTTCCATGTCTGAGTTTCTATGTGTGAGTCTGTTTCTGTTTTGCAAATGTTATTTGTATTATCTTTAGATTTCACATATAAGTGATATGGTATAATATTTGTCTTTATTTTTCTGACTTAACTTCACTTAGTATGATGATCTCTAGGTCTATCCATTTGCTACAAATGGCATTATTTCATTATTTTTTTATGGCTAATATTCCATTGTATGTATACCCTGCATCTTCTTTATCCATTCATCTGTTGATGGACACTCAGGCTGTTTCCATGTCTTGTCTATTGTAAATAGCACTGCTATGAACATTGAGGTGCATGTATCTTTTTTTAAATTAGAATTTTCATCTTTTCAAGATATACTGTATGTGCAGGAGTGGGAAGTTTCAGTATTGCAGTGTATTTTTCCTAAAAATTTATTTGATTTAAATTAAAAAGAACTCTCTTCACCTGTACATTTAAATAAGTGGAAATTATTTGGTTTTGGAATAAATCAATAAAATAAATTAACATACAGTATTTTTATTTTATTATTATTTTGGCCACACTGCATGATTTATGAGATCTTAGTTCCCTGACCAGGGATTGAACCCGGGGCCCTTGTCAGTGAGAGCACAGAGTCCTAACCACTGGACCACCAGGGAATTCCCTAACATATTTTTAGAAAACAAACATGCACATTAATTTTTAAATAACAGTGTTTAATCTGTCCAGCAAACATTAGTTAAAATCCTTGCCATCAGCTAGTTCTGGAATTCCATCAGGTGACCAAGGTCAGGTATGATACTCCTTACAGCACAATGCAAAGCTGTGTCCCCTTGACATACACCTTTGCTGCTGATATGCTGTGTCATGTTGTTTAGATATTCATACAGTGTCTTATACAAAGCCCTTTGTTTTGTGGGTGCATGAGTGAGTGTGTATGTGCCTATTTGTGTTTTATCTTTTAAGTATATCGTAAGTAGACAGCATCAGTTTAACATAGAAAAATAGTTCTTATGAATCAAAACAGGATATTTGCCTTGTTAATACAATACACAAGTATATCCATGTTTTACTTTTAAAATTTGCTCAAGCATGCCATTCAACCATTCATTTAAATAATATTTCTTGAATGTATTAGATGTCTATGATGTGCCAGCAACTGTTCTAATTGCAAAGAACATAGCTAATACACAATTTATAACTTTCCTAGCCTTTTTTGTATTTTGGTTAACCTTCAAGTTTTTTTTCCTGATACCTTTATTAAATTCTTGACATTAATTCATCTTTTAAAAGATACCCTACGTGCATACAACTATTATTACTTCACTTATCCTAGAATTTAAAATGTGAATAGAGACTATTTGTATTGTTTTACTAATCTTTAAAATGTAGACTGATAATAAAACAATAAACAAAAACTCCCCATATTTAAACCTTATTCAGCAGTGCTTTGCTTTATCCTGTGTTGTGTACACAAAATGCATGACTTTAGTATTGCATGACTCATGCTTTCTAAGGCTTAAAAGTGTCTGATGAAATGTGCAATATGATTGAAATATGCAAAAACAAGTTCTCAGACCTAAAACTCTGAGAAAACAATGTTATATCAATGACAAGACTAAAGTGAATTACTGTGTTATCAATTTGCTTTATGAAAACTCCAGTTTCTGAGAATAAATGCTTCAAGGGTAATGTGTACGAGGGACTACTGAATCAATGACAGCAGAAAATAAAATTACGCAAATGGTATTATTTAATGTTTCACTCTTAAGAAGCCATAGTCCTCTCCGTTATACAGAAAGGGGCCCGGTTTAAATATTGGAACATACACTGGACTTTTTCTCAAAGAAGAGTGAAAAAAAGGCTTTGTCTGACTTTGCATTTAAAAGACAAGGTAGCTATGGAGCAAGGTCTAGTTTTCTTAGCATATTTTTGTAAATTTTAGCCAACATTACTTATTTTGTACATTTAGAGATTAAGTTATTTGCTTTCCAATAAACAAGAAATTTGTCCCCTATTTAAAAGCAAACATTCATAGGGAAGCAACACATTGGCTTATTAACTATAACTCTATTTTTTAAAGTGGTTGCCCTAAGGTTTACAATATACATTTTAATTGACCTCAATGTTGTTTGAAATGATATTAAATGACAACTTCTTTCCAGTAGACACTTACAAGAAGAATTCCAAATCATTTTGCCTTATTCTTTTTGCTATTATTGTCATCAACACATAGCAAATTAAATCTATCAATATGCTAAGTGTATAACATATCCGGACCAGATCGGTTTATCCTATGATTACAAGGTTGATTTAACATTCCAAAACCAGTCATTAATTTACTATGTCATCAGATTAAAGAAGAAAACCATATCATCATTCCAATAATGCATCAAAGAGTTTAATAAAGTACAACATCCAATTATAATAAATACTCTCATCAAACTAAGAAAGAGCATCAAACAAAGACCTACAATTAACATCCTACTTAGTGGAGAAAGGCTGAATTATTTCTCTCTAAGATAGGGAAAAAAAACTGAAGAAACCACCTTTCTCATCCTGAGATTGGTTATTTCACTTGATATTTTCATTGGTTAAAAAGCTTTAGTCACTACACTGATTTTGTCCCTTTAAAAAAAGTTAACTACATGAACAATGTAGATATTGGAAATATCCGTTTCAATAAAACAAAATAAATTTAAAAACTTCTTTGACCCGAAATTTCTGAAACTTTCTTTTTAGTATTACCAGTATTTCATGTTAGAATATAATGGTTTGTCTCTATACTATAATGTCATTAACAATTTTCCCCATAGTCAGTTTTATTTGCTAACGTAAAGTTTTAAATAGGTCAATGAAAGTGGCTTAGTAAAACATAAGGGGAAATATTCAAAAAGGATATGTCCCTACCCTAAATGACAATATTTATCCTTAGGATATCTGATAAGTAATGACAAAGCCATAAACTTGGGAAATATATTATTGGCCAATTTTTTTTTCTGATGATAGCTTATGAAACATAACAATATAAGTAAAATAATAGTATGGAAATTAGAGTGTGGAAAATTGGATATTTGAAAGCTTCTGACTGTAATAGAAAATTATTTCAATATATGAAAATTATTTCCATTTCAAAAGTCCACATTTTAAAGACTATGAAGTCCTTACAAACTTTCAGAATTTTCTGAGTTATTAAAAAAAAAAACAAAACCCTGAGGTTCTTAGTTTAAAAAAGAGAAGGCAAACATAGATTTAAGCATTATCTTTTTTTCTCACTGTTGTGGCCTCTCCCGTTGTGGAGCACAGGCTCCGGACGCGCAGGCCCAGCGGCCATGGCTCACGGGCCCATCTGCTCCGCGGCATGTGGGATCCTCCCGGACCGGGGCACGAACCCGTGTCCCCTGCATCGGCAGGCGGACTCTCAACCACTGCGCCACCAGGGAAGCCCTAAGCATTATCTTTAAAAGATGATTTACAGTTTGTTTATTTCATTATTTCAGAGTAAATAAGACATTTAATAGGTCAACAAATATTGAGTACTCTCAGCACTGCCTTAAATGCTTAGAGTTCCCACTGTGTTAAAGTTATTAGTACAGTACTGAAGAAATATCCCTAAAAATAAAGTTAAAATTTCCTTGGATAGTGATATCTTAAAATAGAACAGAATTTCATCTGTTTGGAGTAGTTTAGATGAATCCAACTCTAAAGTTAGATGATGGAGTTACATGACCTTTCCACTATGATTTCATAGAAAAGAAGAGTTTTCAGCTTTCTAGCTTCCCCACTCTAAATCTTATTCAAAGCAAATTGACAGATTTGAATATACTCTAGGATGATAAAATATTCTTATGGTTAACTTTAAGTCCAATACTTTTTAATAATTTCACTAATGAACCTCACTAGGGAATACAAATTCTGCTCATTAAAGCTCTGTAAGATTATGATTAAATCTTTTAAAAAAATTCTGTGGCTCTTATATTTAAGGTTCAGGAACAACATGATTTCACAACATGTTGATAGTTTTAGGGCTATTCTTCTCAAACTGTGTCAGATCTCTAGTTTGAAACTATGCAGGATGTGAATGGGCAAGGAAAGAGGAATAACTAAACTAATCTTTAGGAGAGTAATTTTTATTGTGTAGGGCATATTCTCTTGATAATACATAAAGTAACTTTTCATGGAAATCTGAATTAAATATAATAATATTTAAGTATTGGATGATTTCTATTGGTGAGAATGAGTTTTTAAAAATTTAAGACAGTGATTTAATATTTTCTTAAAAACCTTTTTATAGGTAACAAAAGTAGATTTATATAAAATATTAGATAATAATTGGAAGGGTTGTATGTGACTATGGTACATAAAATGCTTGAGTTCGCAAATACAGCTTTAAGACCTAGCTATTACAATGCAGACATTTTCTTTTGGACATTTAATGATACGCTTACTCAAACATGGAACCATAGAAACTCCAGGAAGAAAATAAGTTGATTCCATTAAATTAACCCTAAATTATTTCAATACAAGATCTAAGCTGGGCATGTGTGATAGGTCAGTATAGAAATGAAGTTTGTCAGGACCCACTATCAGATGTCAACATGTTCCCCTCTTCCTTGGGTCAATCTTGGCACTTGCTCATCAATGAGTTTGTAATGGTTACATTCAGGCATTGGGATGGGGTCTGTGTGAAGTGGACTGGCTGTCAGAGTACGTTCTGTGGGCTGGCTTGCAGGAAGTATGTACCATGAGAGAGCCCAGTTCCAGTCTTAGTAAAAGTTCTTGAAGAGAGGTTTGTAAATTTAGGAGTTAAATATACCACTATGCAAATGCCAAGTTAATTACAGGATCAAAAAGAAGTTCTTAGAGTGAGAAACTGGATAAAATGATTCTCTTTGTTGGGACCAAGAGTCCAATTTGACTACTCTAATGGAATTTTGTGCCTCAGGTCCAGTCATGAGCCTGTGCTCTTGTACTTTCTGAATTTATAAGGTTCATGATTTATAGAGAGGACACACGGAGGAATCATGTGGCAAGTTTCCACTTGAACTACATCTTTGGACTCTAATATACAGCAATCCTTATTCATTCAAAAGCATATTTGGTAGATGTGTTCATGTATTCCTGGCATTTTTCTAGGATTAACTTGAGGGAGAACTTGTCTTTCTGGAAATTTGGAGAATAATGATTAATACATAACTAAATAGAAAATTGCAATAAGGTTGACTGATACCATGATCTGGATAAACACAGCATGATACTGGAAGTATGAAAAAGGCAACTGTAGCTTGCATTTATTTTTTATTCAAAAATATTGTAAAGCACAGAAAAATCCACTGAATAATATAACAAACATTATCTGGAATCCTAAATTAACAAATACTAGATTTGTATTTTTTTTTCAAATTTCCTTAGATTGTATTTTCTTTTTAATAAAATAAATTAAAATGTATGGGTAAACCCAAAGTCCCCTTGGAATTGGAAAGGGGTGTGCAAAACACTTGCACTAATTCAACATTTAATGATTGTGATGACATGTCATGACATGTCACTCAGTTCCGCCAAGTAAGAAATGTGCATGCTGATGGGATTGCCATTGTCAGCTGTTTCAGGGATTGCCTTATCGTTGGAAAGGTACATGATTTTATACAAGGTCAGTCTCCTCCCAGGATGACCCCTATCCAATGACTGATGGAGGTGAACATAAAAATGCTGTGACATTTTGAACTAACACGGTACAATTCTGATAGAACATTTTAGCTCCAGAGCCCCTGCAATTGGCTAATGCAGTCATCAGACTATCATCATAGATGAGCTTCTCCCTTAGCCCATCATGCTTTCTTCCTCTCCCTTCTAAAGGTATAAATTCCAGTTAAAACCTTAAGTAATATTCAGATCACTAAACCCCATCTCAGTGTCTGAGGAAGCAACCTATGACAGTGATCAAGGTTTTTCCTACAAAAATGTGACACCTAAGCAGAGACCTGAAGAATGAGTATGTGTTTGTCAAAAGAGACATGTGGAATTATGTCTGCATGAACAGAAAGCATTCTTCTAAACACCCTGCAGCTTAGAAGAAAATATATATAAAAGTTGAATTTGTATTTTCAGTTAGATGTTTGTATGGAGGAATTTTGGGGTTGCAGGAAGGAGAAAAAAAAATGAGAATCTGAGAGAAATTATGAATGAAGAAATAAACCTATTTCATGAATAAAATAATAATGGGGAAGAAAAAATGAAATAAAATCAAGATGATTCCAGGTTTATAAAATGTAGCCTTGAGTGGGGAGTCTCAAGAAAAGATGAATGTAGTTTTTGACATGATGAGTTTGGGGAAGTGACAATTACCTCTCTTTATAAAACCCCAAAACAATTGGAAATATAACTCTAGCTTATAAGTTAAAAAAGCATTTGATTGGTTCACTCTCTTACCGCATGTTTTGAGTCACTCTGTATTTGTTTCTGAGTATAGAATGAGGAGTAAATTTGGTATGGTGCCTGTCTTCAGAGTGTTTACAGCATAGGATCAGTGACAGATATAACATACATAATCATACAAATAAACATATGACTGCAAACTGTGATATAGTCCTTGAGGACAAAGAACAGGGCATGATGAAATAAGAATGAGAAGGACTTAATTTGTACTGTGGTCAGAGAAGGCCTCTGAAGGCCGTGATATTTATTTTAAAACTTGAAGGATGAATAGGATTTAGCTTAGAAAAGACCCGAGGAAGAGTTTTCTTACCAGAGGGAGTAGCACCTGCCAAGTGCTGTCTGAAAGGATTTGGTAGAACTTGGTTAAAATTGGGATGCTATCCTAAATGCCAATGGAGAGTCACTGAAAAGTTAAAGGCAAGAAAGTAACAGGGGCATGAAAATCTAGAGTTATCTGAGTCCAGGTTATAGTAGAAACCAAGGAAGCAGATACTTTTTGGGATAAAGAGGAGCCAAGGGAAAGAAAATAGGGCAAAAGACAGACTTATAGACTTAAAGACAGAGACCAGAAAGTAGAAAAGGAATTAATAAAACCCAGAGGAAAAAAGTTGAAAACATACAAGATCATAAGAGACACAGTAGTGTCAAATAATAAAAGAAAGGCTGACATAGATTTTTTAAATGACCATCAGATTATGAATTCCAGTTTTAAAATAAAGTCACACTGGTATAATCACACATTAAGAAAAGTATTTTAAAAGTGAATTACAGGGTTCTTGTTTCTTGCAAGATTTCCTGAACATCTCTATGCTGTGGTAAACTATTCATTATACGTATTTATTCCTACTCTCCTAAGGAAAAGAAAGTTTTTAATTTCATTTTGTAATTTCCTAGTCAAGGTGGTTGTGCTTTAGACTAGCTTTTAAATCAGGTTTTAAAATAGTTTTTACTAAGCATTTTAGAATTCAGTTTCAGAAAATTTGAGACAGCTTTTATAAGGTAGGTCACATTTTTACCAGCTTCTCACCTTCATTTAATGAATTTTATTTAACTAATTGATTTTACCATTGCTTTTATCTTAGTTACAAACCTCATATCATAAAATCAATAATAGCACTCATGGGCATGTATTACACTGAAACAACACCAACTCTTCTCTTTTAGGCCTCCTAGTGTCACTGAGTCTTGCTATCAAACTGTAGTTTATAACTTCTGGCTCACAATACTTAGTAATTTAAATTCCATGAGGACCTTCAGGGACATTTTGAAAACATGGATCTTATTTAAAGGCTATTATTATGTGACATGCAGCCATACTACATCAAATTATTAAATTGTTTGTATTCTATCAGTTTGAATAAGCCATTATTTTGATGATATGTTCAAATATAAGTGCTAAATAAAAATAACAAATTGTGTGGGCAACAATATTCTCTAAAAATTGAATACACTAGGCAATAAAGATATTCCCTACTTCCACACCAGATACAGTTCTTTTGGGCAGCTATAGACAGAAAGTCTCAGCAGGTCTCTCATATATGTATACATGTATGTATGTATATATAGATATATTTACCTCCACCTTTTAGGCTTTCCCTAATATTGGTCAGTTTCTATCCTAATGCAAATCCCTATCCCCCAACCTTAAAACTAACTACATAAAACATTTCACTTTTCATAGGTATATTTTAACTTTACTTATAGCAAATTTATCTCATGTGAACCCTCTCAATTATGGGCTTAAAAATTCTTCTCATCTTTGTCCATCTTCCAAAATGAAATTTTCCTTCTGTTCCATCATTAATTCTATCACATCATTTTCTTTCAAGCATCTGGAGCAAATATTTCATCAAAAACTTCAATTCTTTCCTTCCTCCCTCCCTAGCTCTTGACCTTTGCAAATCTGTTCTACAATTCCTTTTGGTCAGATGGGTTAGGGATGGAAATCAATAAAAACATATCCTCCTTTAAACTGTCATATTTACTCCTTGTCAGGGTTTAATGTCTCAAAATAATGAATTACAAGTGCTATTCCCAATTCCTCACAATTATTCCCTTTTAATCCCTCTACATGATGGTTTGAAATCCAATAAACATTAAATGCTTGAAGCAAGGAAACATCTTTTAAGTTCCAGATTTACTGGCATCATATAAGTTTTCATTATGCATAGTAATTATACTTCATTTGTTTTATAACTCTCTGTCCTTACCTTCATGCTTGGCCTCTGCTCTAGGGATTTTCCCACTTCTCTGTCTATCATTCCAATCAAAATTCCAGTGAATAATTCAGTCTTTAAAGCTCTCCCTCAGCTCAAGTGTGAAATGTAATTTTGAAATGATTCAATTTATTTCATTAGTCAATCATGAAACTTCTTTTATTCCTTAAGCATTACCTATATCATCTAAAATTCAACTGTTGAATCTATTCTCCTATTTTTTATCTGAGAATTTAGGAAGACCTTGAGAACTCCATTGTCCATCTCTTCTCATTTTCCACATTTCTAAATGTCTCCTGCATAGCACCATATAAATAATCTTACTTTATTTTTATTTATTTATTTATTTATTTATTTATTTATTTTCTTTCAGTATGCGGGCCTCTCATTGTTGTGGCCTCTCGCGTTGCGGAGCGCAGGCTCCGGGCGCACAGGCTCAGCGGCCATGGCTCACGGGCCCAGCCGCTCCGCGGCATGTGGGATCTTCCCGGACCGGGGCACGAACCCGTGTCTCCTGCATCGGCAGGCGGACTCTCAACCACTGCGCCACCAGGGAAGCCCAATAATCTTACTTTAAACTACACTTGTATTCCTACTGTCTAAATCATTTGTCTTCATTTCGCCATGAATCTCTTTGATAGTGAGTTATCAGTTGTTGGTAACATTGTCTTCCTGGTCAAATGTTGCCACAAACCTCCCAATTTCAAACATGTTCTAGTCAGATTCAAGCTGCCTGATCATTCTCCACTGCAATTTATAGATTTTATTCTTAGCTCTATTTCAGTTTAGAAAAATTATTATAAATAATTGTTAGAGAACACATTAAAACAGAACAGTAGAATATATTACTCTATGTACACCTATAGGCTTCAACAATTAACAACATTTTGTCTATCTTATTTCATAAATACCTCACTTATTTTGCTGTGTCTGATTTTTTGGTTTTGCTTTTGTCTTTCCAGGAATAGTTTAACAAAAGTGCAAGACACCATGTCACTACACATATAAATACTTCAGTAAATATCAAATAAAGTAGTTTTATGTTTTAATATTCACACCAATTTATATTTGTTGTGATTTATGTCTTTTACATATCCCATTATTTTAAACACATATAAAACTTTACAACTGAATTTTATTCTTATGAGGCCATGCTGCTTATTTCATAATCTACTTTAATATTATCTTATATTTACTTCTTTACTTAAAATGAGAGCTACAGCTATTTAAATAAGCCAGTCAGTTTCCTTTTCCACTTCTGTAAAAAATGTATATGTACCCAAATGGTATTATTAGCTGACTTTCAATATATACACCACAAATATTAAGATACTTGTCTAAATGCACTGAAGACTTCTAATTGCAACCAAGATGGAATAACAGGGGACTAGCATTAGTCTCTTCCATGAAACAGATAAAAATCTGGACAAAATACTTTAGACAATGGTTTTTAGTAGTTGGATGTCAGAAAACGTAGGACAGGAATCCTGAGGAAGGAGAAGCCAACAAGGTGAGCCCTAAGATTGTTTCAGTTTACAGACTGAATGACAGGAAGGGGACCTCAGGAGAGTTTATTAGTCTGTGTGAGTTGAAAAGACAGTTTGGGAGTCTGGCAAAGCTCAAAAGCCTAAGGATTTCAGGGCAGAATACTAGAGAGGGATAGCTGCAATAAGGAGTTCCAGAGACCTGCAGGGGTTCCCCTAGAATCTTTTGCTCAGGAAAAAGAACCACACAGAAAGATCAGAGCAAATGATCCTCCAAACTTACACAGAGGCAAAATAATATGTATTCCCCAAAATATAATTAATAGTCCCAGTTTATCTGAGATTGTCTGGGGTTTAGAGCTGAAGTCTCTGTATTCTAGGAAACCCATCCATTCCAGGCAAATTGGGACAGCTGATCAACAGTGGCAAAACCTCATAATTTGAAGTATGTTGGGTTAGGAAATCAGATGAGTTTTGCTTTGGTGGTGAAAACTTAGTCCTAGACTAAAGGCTGTTCTGATTGCACCTAATAAAACTTAATAGTTAGTCTCAAAGGATCAAACTATTTTCAGGTAATTTAAAGGTCAATTATATTCAAAGGAATAAAAAAAACCAAATCTAACACCCTACTAGGTATTATCAACAATGCTGTAATGCAATAGAAAATTCCAGGCATTCAAAGGAGCAGGAAAATATGATTCCTAATAAAAAGAAACACAAATCAATAGAAACAGACATGATAATGATACAGATAATAGAAGCAGAGGCAAGAACATTATAAAGGTTATTATAGCCATATTAAATCCAAGGAGAAAGAGGAAAGATTTATCCTGGCAAGTAGAAATATGGAAGGTACAAAGAAGACTCATTTCTAAAAATGAAAATTATAATGTCAGAAATTAAAATTCACTGAATAAGATTAAAAACAGATTAAATAGGTGTTCTGCCCATTTTTTAATCAGGATTTTTTTTTTGACGTTGACTTGTATGAGCTGTTTATATATTTTGGATATTACCCCTTACCTGTCATATCATTTGCAAATATCTTCTCCCATTCCTTAATAGAGATTTTTCCAAAGAAGAAATGCAGATGGCCAACAGGCACATGAAAAGATGCTCAACATTGCAAATCAACAGGGAAATGCAAATCAAAGCCACAATGAGATATCACCTCACACCTGTCAGAATGGCTATCATCAAAAAGAACACAAGTAATAAATGTTGGCGAGGATGTGGAGAAAAGGGAACCCTCCTACACTGTTGGTGGGAATGTAATTTGGTGCAGCCACTGTGGAAAACAGTATGGAGGTGTCTCAAAAAACTAAAAATAGAATTACCATATGGCTCAGCATTTCCAATCCTGGGTATGTATCCCCCAAAAAACCTCAAAACACTAATTTGAAAATATATATGCACCTCAATGTTCATAACAGCATTATTAAAAAATTGCCAAGATATAGAAGCAACCTAAGTGTCCATCACTATCAACAGATGAATGGATAAAGAAAATGTGGAATATATATACAATGGAATATTATTCATTCATAAAAAAGAATGAAAATTTTGCCATTTGTAATAATATGGACGGACCTGGAGGGTATTATGCTAAGTGAAATAAGTCAGAGAAAGACAAATACTGTATGATATCACTTATATGTGGAATCTAGAAAATACAACAAACTAGTGAGTATAACAAAAAAGAAGCAGACTCACAGATATAGAGACCAAACAAGTGCTTAACAGTGAGGAGACGGAAGTGAGGAGGGGCAATATAGGGGTAACGGAGTAAGAGGTATAAACAACTAGGTATAAAATAGGCTACAAGAATATACTGTACAACACAGGGAATATAGCCAATACTGTATAATAACTATAAATCAAGTATAGCCTTTAAAAATTGTGAATCGCTATATAGTACACCTGTAACTTATATAATATTGTGTATCAATTATACTTCAATAAAAAATAAAAATAAATAAAAAATGAAAAAAACATTAGACACTGTAGGCAGAAAGTTTAGTGAATTTAAAACATAGCAATAAAAATTATTCAGAGTAAAAGAGAGGAAATAGAGACTGATAAAAAGTAAACAAACCATCAGCAAGTTAGGACAATTTTAGGCAACCTAATATTTATGTAATTGGAGTACCTGAAGGAGAACAGAGAGGGAGAAAACAGAAACATATTGGAAGAAATATGGCTGAAACATCCAAATAAAAAGTATAAGGTTAGAACTCCAAGAAGTTCAACAGTATCAAAACATACTGAACTGAACAAAAGTGCACTAATCACATGAAAATGATATTTCTTAAAATCAGGAATGAAGTTTTTAAAGCTCTTCAAAAAATTATATACTACAGACAGAGGAACAAAGATAAGACTTACAGCAGATTTCTCATTGGAAGCAATGTGAGAGAAGAAGAGGGGCATTAGTTTCACAGAGTATTGAAAACAAAACGAGAACCAACACCATTAACCCAAGGTTCTATACCCAGTGGAAAAAAGTCTTTCTAAATGAAGGTGAAATAAACTTATTTTAGATATACAAAAGATAAAAGAATCATCACCAGTAGACCATGAAATGCAGAAATATTAAAATCGGTATTTAAGTGAGTAGAAAAATGATATTACTTGAAAATCTGGACCTATAGAAAGTAATGAAGAGCATTAAACTGGTCAAATATAAAATAATTCTTTTAAAAGGTGGTTTACTTTTTAAGGCAAAAATAACAATAAGTATTGCATGGTTTTAACATATGTAGAGGTAGCATATATAGTAACATTAACACAAAGCACAGGGGGGCAAATGGAATTGTTCTGTTGTAAACGATTATAATTTACACAAGGCAATATATTGTTATTTAAATGTAGACTGTGATTAGCTAAAGCTCCAAGTAATTAACACTAAAGCAAATACTTTTTAAAAAGTTAATAAGCCAACAAAGAAGGTAAAATTAAATCTTAAAGAATACCCAACACAAAAGTAGACAAAAATGAAGGAAAAAAAAAGAACAAAGTACAAAATAGAAAACAGGCAGCAAGCTGGTAAACTTAAACCTAATCATGTAATCACAGTAATGTAAATTGTTTAAACATCACAATTAAGAGCTTGTTATAGTTGTTAAAATACAAGGTAGAACTCTGGGTTCCTATGGGAAACTAATTTTAACATAAACACACAAATAGGTTAATAGTAAATAGATGAACAAATATATACCATGCTAAAGCTAATAAAAGGAAACTGAAGGAGCTATATTAATGTCAGACAAAGTAAATTTAAGAACAATGAATAATACTAGGCAAAAAGAAAGTCATTTATATTTATAAAAATTTCAATTCATGAAGAGGATATAAACACACAATACTTATGTTCTTATATACCAGCACTTTAAATATGTGAAACAAAAACTAATAGAAATTAAGCAGGAATATGACAAATACACACTTATAGTTTGAGATTTCAACACCCATCTCTCAATGATTGATAGAACAAGTAGGAAGACAATTAAGAATATAGATGTTTTGAATGATACTATCAACCAGATATACTTCTATAAGTGACACTTACAGAGTACTCTGTCCAACAAAATAGTTACAAATCATTTCAAAACTATTTAAATCATACAATGTATTTTCTCTGAACAAAGTTGAATTAAATTTAAAATCAATAACAGAAATGTAATTTGAAAATCTCCAAATATTTGAAAGCCAAGTAATATAGTTCTAAATCACACGTAGGTCAAAGGACAGTTCAAAAGAAAACTTGGAAAGTATTTTTTTTTTTTTTTTTTTTTTTTTGCGGTACGCGGGCCTCTCACTGTTGTGGCCTCTACTGTTGTGGAGCACAGGCTCAGTGGCCATGGCTCATGGGCCCAGCCATTCCGCGGCATGTGGGATCTTCCCGGACTGGGACACGAACCTTTGTCCCCTGCATCGGCAGGCAGACTCTCAACCACTGCGCCACCAGGTAAGCCCGGAAAATATTTTGATGTGAACAAAAATGAAAACCCAGCATGTTAAAATTTATGTGATTCAGTTAATGAAATACTTAGATGTAAACTTGTGGCACTTACATTAGACACTGCTACTGTAAAAGAGGAGACTTTCCAAATGAGTGATCTCAGCTTCTACCTTAAGAAACTAGAAAAAGAGGAGAAAATGAAAAACAAAGTAGGAGAAGAAAAATAATAAAAGTTGGAGCAGAAATCAATCAAATTTTTAAAATATTTTATTTATTATCATTTATTTTATTATTACAAAAATAATAGAGAAAATCAATGAAAACAAAATATGGTTCTCTGAAAGGATAAATAAAATTGATAAATCTCTTACCAGATAAATCAGGGAAAAAATGAGGAGACACTAATTACCGAATCCCTTCAACGTTGAGAGGAGCTTTTAATTCTACATCTGGGTTTAAATGAGTACCAGGTAAACAGTATGTGTGCTCTGGTTCATCCCAAAGCCAGAGACAGGAGGAAACTGGAACAGAGTGTAAGCATCTCCCTGGAAGTAAACTTGAACAGCAGTCTTGAGTGGATTAGGTTTAAGATGATTAATTGGGAAACAGGAAGGAAATAGTACAACTTCTATATTGATTTTTTTTTCCATTTTACTCACATGTAGCTTCTATTTTTGTATATGTATTTTGATGTGCATCCTAGAGTAATACACTAGCACATATAGATAATTTTAAACTAACATAAAATATAATACACATTAGATAATATGTTTAATATATAATGCATAATATATTTTATCAAATAATACATAATGAATAATATAATTATTGTAATACATAATATATAAGTAACAATTATAATATAATCATATATGTGATTCTTCTCTCTCTCCCTTCCTTCCTCCCTCCCTTTCTTCCTTTCTTTCTTTTTCTTTCTTCCTTCCTTCCTTCCCTCCTTCTTTCCTTCCTTCCTTCCTTCCTTCCTTTCTTTCTTTCTTTCTTTCTTTCTTTCTTTCTTTCTTTCTTTCTTTCTTTCTTTCTTTCTTTCTTTCTTTCTTTCTTTCTCTTTCTTTCTTTCTTTTTCTTTCTTTTCACCTGATTAAGTTCTAATACATCTGTCTTGCAGAAACCACACCCATAATCATATTTAGATTCCAGTTTCCTTCTTTCCATCTGAAATATATTTGCACAGCAATCTAATTAAAAGCACTTCTAGCTTTTAAGTTTTTTCCTCAAATAGTTACATACACTTTTACAAATAATTTAAGAGAATATTTTAAATAATTCATCTGTAACAGGACTTTACAAATATTCAACTTAGTTTCCATTGGAAATTCATCCATTTTAGATCAACATTTAACAATTTTGATGTTGGTAAATAAAATCAGGTAATTAGAGTAACAGACAATTATCTAACTAAATAATTAGAATAGTAGTTACAACTGGCATAAATACGCTTGGGAACAAATACTGATCAAAATTGGTGAGTTTACAACTTACCTGTTGGGAGCAGACATATGTTAAGTATATGGAAGTTTAGCCAATACTTGCTTTTAGTGGTTGGCAAGCCACAGTCTTTTCCAGGATATTTTCCTAAGAAAATAAATGAGATTTGTTTGCTGACTATTTAATTGGTGAATACTTAAGAGAGTTTCTAATGTATTATTTTTAATGTAATAAAGTATCAAATGGATGGTTGTACCAAATTCTTTCTTATAACATAATTTATATACCCATTCAATCAAAAAAAATTCAATTTATTGTTGAATACATTCCCATATCACTCTTCCATAGTAAACTGATATAAAATTAGATAACAATGTATCTTTTATTATAAAATAACATAATATTACTGCTGTTTAATTGTTTAGAATCAGAGATAAGACAAAGAAAGGCAATAAATAATTGCATTTAATAAATTGATATGATTCAGTAGTTCATAATTTTTAAAGCTCTTTAGTTTCAAAGATATGACTATAAAATGCAAGTTCAACATTCATAAAGAGGTATTTTTCTCTGATTGAGAGAATAAATCAGTTTTCTGCTTCTGGTAATATTCTTGTTCATTTTTTTCTTATAAATATGAAATAATATAGTAAAACTCATTGATAAATAACCCGTCGTTCCTAGTTTGGTAATCTTATTTTCTATGGAATAATTTAAAGTGAAATGGTCGCTCTTCAAATACATCTACTTTACAAAATAGGGGGATTATTAAAAATGGGAAGAATTTATTTCCTAAATAAAGAAGAGTTATGTTACTAATTTCAAAAATAATAATATAGATTAATCTATTTATTTCTCCCACAATGGACAAATTTCTAAAGTAGGGCACTTTTTGTTTGAGGTAGTGGAGAGAGAGAGACAGAGACAGAGAGATATTCCATATATTAAGATAAACTCTTGGTTGCAAATATACAATAGTTTTAATGTCAATGATTTATAATCACAGTTTTGTATTTGAAAGATGAATTAAGAATCTAACTTCTTGTTTATTTTAAATAAAAAAAAAGTCTGTGTATGATGAGTGATCAAAACTAGACCATGTATCGCAAGTAACAAGGTGAGAATTTGAAGGTGGATGCATTCTTTATTCAGAAGGGACAGAAGTTTCAAAAAATGAAACACTCAAGAGTTGGAAATGGAGAATTGCTAGTGGTCTAGAAGAAAGAAGAGAACTCTTCCTTCCATTTTGCCCCAAATGCCCACTGACAATCCTCTCTAGTTCAAGTTTTGTTTTTTTTCTTTTTTATTATTATAGTCCTAAAGATAAAAAACAGAGGGACAAAACAAAAGAAAACAAAACTCTCTTCAAAGTAAATTAAGATCCTCTAACTAATTATCTTGATTTAAGGTTCTGAAAGTTAGACCTTAAAGATACTTTAAAAAAAAATGATTACAAATATTTGAAAACAAGTCTAGCTTAGTATGTTCGAAACCAGAATAAAACTGGGCTTAACCTTTCAGGAACAGAATGGTCTTAGCTTCAATATGTGACCAATTAACGTTTTATTTCTTTTGAGTTTGTGCTCTTATGTCTACTTGAGAGAAGAATGCTTCCCGGTGAGGTTTTGTGTGTGTGTGTGTAGATCCATACAAGAACTTTTATTAGGTGTTCATTTTTTCATGGCATCTTTAGACATCCCTAACCACAACAACCTAAACTTTGCATAAAATGGAAAACTTGAAACAACTTTTCTGGAAATTATTTTGACTTGAGTAATCTCTATCCACTCATAACTTAGCTTCCCGCAAACTTTCTGGATTTTTTAGGTCACTGACATCATTGGGAAGTCTTGCAGTATATCTCTATTATTTTTAGAATTCTGTGAATCTATCTGTGAATGTGATTACAATTTTTATACTCCCCTTCTATGATTCTACCATGTCTTGAATTTCAAAAATTATCCTAACACAAGCATGAATTCTAATATCAATTAAATTTTATTGACTTTTTTATGTAGTAGGCATTATAACAAATGCTGATTCACTAAACCCTATTTAAAACTGACAACAAAATCATGAAGTATTTATCATTTTATAGATGAAGAAATCCTGTCTCTGAGTAGATGAGTAGTTTGATTTCAGTTATGCACTTTAAATATGAGGCTTAATTGAATCAACGAATCAACTGTGTTAAACCCCTTATTACAATCCAATATTTTAAGTGTGTTATTAATAGTAGTAATTATTATAATTATAAATATGAAATATACATGTCTATATAAATATGTGTATCCTTCCATCTTACCCTAAACTTTGGGGCAGGACAAATATAGTCATGGTTGCATACAACCATACATTGATATGTTGATAAATTGAATTTGTTTGCATAAAGAACTTGAAATAAAGTGCTAAGCATACAAGTTAGTAAACAGATATCTACCTGTTTAAACTATAATATATATAATGTTATATTTTAATTTATATCTAGAAATGCATTGTGAATCTCAATAAAGAACTTTAAACCTGGTGCACATCTTCTCATGTGCTAGTGCTTAGAAAAAATTAGTCTTCTTCAACCCACATTCCTGTGGTGAAGAGTTTTTGTTTTTAATGGCATCTTATAACAACCTAATATTTTTCTTGTAGCTCATATCCTGCTTTTGATATTTTTAATTTATGCAATTACCATGAGGACTTGTCTACTTTGATTATTATATCCCCAGTGCTTATTATAATGCCTATAGCATAGCAGGCATTCAGAGTTTGTTTATAGTTTAATTTACTGACTCTAAACACTTTTGTTATAATTCCATATTTTTAAATTTTCTTTTCCAGGTTGGGAAAGAAATGACATACCCTTATATCCTCACAGAATTTATATATATATGAATAGAAGGATATATATAGAAATATATATGTATTCTATATATATATATATATACACACACGTATTTATATATATAATTATATATATGTGTGTGTATGTGTATATATATGTATATATATCTTTTTTTTCACTTTGAAATCAGAATAAATAGGTCCAAGGACACAAACTTATGCAATACTGCATATTCAGTAAGTGGTAGAGCCAGTAACTTAATCTGTGTTAGTTAACACATTCTACCACATCATCGTCATAGATGTCTTATGCCTTACCATTTTCTTTTAAATTATGTTTAATCATGACAAAACCAATAATAAAGATTCTTATGGAGCTCATTGCTTAACTTGATACACACACATATACACATACCACAGAATATCTATCTATCCATCTACCTATCTACCTACCTACCTATCTATTTATCTAACAAATATATAATGTGTTTATATTTGTAAAACCATGTCTTCTGGTTTCAGAGTGTACAAGTAGGATCAAATTTATAAAAAACCCTCCTTGAAGCTTACATTTTTGCAAAAAATCTTGGCAACAAACAAGTTTAAAATATTATAGGATGTGAAAAACATTGAGGAGATACAGTGTTTCTTGAGAGAGAATATTGATTGGCAGTTTTGTCAGTAACTACTTTCGATAAGATGGTAAAAATGTCATTCTCAGGAAGTGAAATTTAAACAGAAACGTAAAGATAAAGAATGAGCCATCAATGATGGGAAAAAAATAATGAAAGGTGGAAAAAAATTTTGAGACATAGGAAAGAAATAGACAATGTAAATAATGACTATAATATTCTATAAAATGTCAGAACACTAGTCTGTTCATTATGTACCAGTAAGTGGAAGTGTAGCAAGAAATTATGTTTGCACACTATACATTTGGAAATGTGTCTAACCTCATTAGCAATTAGAGAAATGTAAATTAAAAGCAAAATGGGATATTAATTTACATTTAGCAAATTGGGTATTTTTTAAAATAAGTTTATATAATGTCAAGTTTTCATGAGATGAGCAGCAATCTTATATAATGTCGGTTTGAATAGACGTCTGTTACACCTTTTTGGTAAACTACTTGGGATTTGTACATACTCTAACCTGGTAATTTCACTAGGATATATGCCCTAAAGAAACACATAACAGGAGAGACGTAAGATAAATCTAAGAATGGTCAACAAGAATGTGCCCTAAGACACAACCAAGAATATTTTAAAGCAGATACTGTTTATAGCAGAAATTTTCAGTCACAGGAGGATAAATAAATATATCTTGGTGTCTTCAGACAGTGGAATATTATAAAGTTTAGTAAAAGATCATCATTATTTTAAGCTAAAAAAGTAAGCTTCAAAAAATATCAAACCCTTAGAAATAAATCTATGAAAAGATGTGCCAGAATGGTACATTGTGAAATACAGAACACTTCTACAATAAATTAAGTAAGATACAAATACATGGAAATGTTTACCATTTTCATGGATGGTGAGATTAAATACTGTACAATGTCAGTTCCCCACAAATTGATTTACATAATGAATGCAATCTCAATCAAATCTTAGCAGATCCAAAAATTTAATTAGAAAAAATTTTTTAATAACTAAAATTTTGCAGAACAAGTTGAAGTTACCTTACACTTTTAAATTTTATATAAATCTAGACCAAATAATTCACAGCACTATTGGCACAAACATACATAGGATCATAGAACACAATAATGTCCAGAAATAAACCCACCTATACCTGATTATTTCATTTAAGATAATTTTGCCTCTGCAGTTCAGTGGAGAAAATTTTTGTTTTTAAATAAATTGTACTGAAATAGATATCCATATGGAAAACCACTTACTTTGATACCTACCTTGCATCATATACATAACTAATGTCTGTCACTTACAAAAATAGTCAGAAGACATAATAGAAAATGATGACTTATGTTTACATACACATGCAAAAAATGTGCTTTAATAAATACAACTAGAAATGTACAGGACTATAGGAAGAATATTTTTTAAAACTGGAAGGGAAAAAGCAGAATTGAACAAATGGAAAGACGTACTCTATTCTTGGATTTGAGGACTCAATTAACTAAATATTTCAATTCTTTTTAGTTTATAAGGTTAAAGCAAATCTGATTTTTTAAATGCCAATATTTTTTTAAATAAGACAAAATGATTCTAAAACTAAGGTAGAAAAACATGTAAGAATAGTTAGAAAACCTCTAAAAGAAAAGAGCGATGAGAAGATACTAATGTTACCAGATTTTTAAAAATATCAACTCAATATTAAACTAATGGGACACAGGTATGAGAAAAAATGAAACAGAATAGAAAATTCAAGCAATGGAAACAAATATATATGTGAAATTAGGGTTTGATAAGGGTACAACTTAAAATCAGTAAGGAAAAATAGATGATTTAATACATTTGGTAGAAATAACTGGATAGACAGTTGTGAAAGAAAAAGAAAAAAAGAAAGAAGAAAAGGAAGAAAGGGAGGGAGGGAAGGAAGGAAGAAAGAAAGAAAGAAAAAGAAAAAGAAAGAAAACAGAGGGAGAGAGGAAGGGAAAAAGAAGACTCTACCTTATTCTGTCATCCAGGATCAATTTTAAATGGTATGAAAATAAGATTTTTTAAAAATAAAAGAAGTATAAAAACACACAGAATAAAATTTTGTAATCATGAGTAGGAAAAGCTTTTCTAGCTATGAATCAAGATACAGAAGATAGAAGAGATGGATAAATTCAACAACATAAAATCACAATTACAACAGCAACCAAATCTCAATCCAATTAATAATAAATCATTAAAGATATGAATAGACAATTCAAAGAAGAAGATCTTACAACTAAAAATATGTGTTTGTCCTCATATTAAACTAATAATAATTCAGTATCATCAACAGAGGAAAGAGAGTTCCATATGCTTTGTGAGGTGTCCCCCATCTCATCTGAAGAGAAATAAAAGACTATTCTTGATAACATATAATAAAAATCAATTTAGAAACAAAACAATAATCCAAAATAAACCTTTACAATGAAATCAACAGATATTTCAAATAAAGCACCTAAAATTGTGCAAATCTCCTTCTAATGAGAAAATATTCTCAACACCATTCATAATAAAACATATGTAAATTAAAATTACAGAGCAATACTATTTTTTATTTGTAATATTGGCAAAAATTGAAATATTTGAAGCTCCAGAGATAGAGTACTTGGCAATATCTATCAATATTTCAAATGTAGGGAAACTTTGTCTCAGCATTCCATTTATAGAAAGTATCTATATTGAAATATTTGCCCAGGAACAAAATACCATAGGAACACACTATATTTACAATATTATTCTCAAAATCTGGAAAAAACTTCAATGTCCATCAGTATATTAATAGTTAAATAAATTATGCATATTTATTTATAAACACAAATGAATAACATATGTTTCTCTAAAAATCAGTAAGAACAGGGATCACCTGTATTTAGATCATTAATGTAATTCACATACAAGTAGACCTAGGGAGAAAATTATATCAACAATCCTTGTAGATAACCAAAAGCTTGTCAAAATATTGCAAAACATCTTCTTAATGATAAACATTTGGATAAATATTTGTATAAAGATTAAATGCACAAGCATACCATACACCAGAATAATTCCAATATTTAAGAGATCTAAAGTTTAAAAGAAACAAAGAGAAAGGACAAAGACACCATTAATGAATTCTTAAATAACTAAGGAGTTGATAAGCCTTTAAAACTAACTCAGGAGATTGGTTCAAGATGGTAGAGTTGAAGGACATGCTCTCACTCCCTCTTGTTAGAGCACTGGAATCACAAATAACTGCTGAACAATCATCGACAGGAAGACACTAGAACTCACAAAAAATATATATCCCACATCAAAAGACAAAGGAGAACCCATAATGAGACTGTAGGAGGGGCACAATCACAATAAAATCAAATCCTATAACCACTAGGTGGGTGACTCACAAACTGGAGAACAATTATACCACAGAAGTCCACCCACTGGAGTGAAGGTTCTGAGCCCCATATCAGGCTTCCTAACCTGGGAGTCCAACAACGGGAGGGGTAAATCCCAGAGAATCAGACTTTGAAGGCTAGAGGGATTTGATTGCAGGACTTCGAGAAGACTAGGGGAAACAGAGACTCCACTCTTGGAGGGCACACACAAAGCAGTGTGTGCATCAGGACCCATGGGGAAGGAGAGTGACCCCATAGGAGACTGAACCAGAACTACCTGCTAGTGTTAGAGTGTCTCCTGCAGAGGCAGGGGGTGTCTGTGGCTTACCTCAGAGATAAGGACACTGGCAGCAGAAGTTCTGGGAGGTACTCCTTGGCATGAGCCCTCTCAGAGTCCACCATTAGCCCCATCAAAGAACCTGTAACCTCCAGTGCTGGGTCACCTCAGGCCAAACAAAAACAGGGAGGGAACTCAGGCCCATCCATCAGCAGACAAGTGGATTAATGTTTTACTGAGCTCTGCCCACCAGAGTAACACCCAGCTCTGCCGACTGGCAGTTCCTCCCTTCAGGGAGCTTGACCAAACCTTTTAGATAGCCTCATCCACCAGAGGGCAGACAGCAGCAGGAGCAAGAAGAACTACAATCCTGCAGCCTGTGGAAAGAAAACCACATTCACAGAAAGATAGACAAAATGAAAAGTCAGAGGTCTGTGTACCAGATGAAGGAATGATATAAAACCCCAGAAAAACAACTAAATGAAGTAGACATAGGCAACATTCCAGAAAAAGAATTCAGAATAATGATAGTGAAGATGATCCAGGACCTCATAAAAAGAATGGAGGCAAAGATTGAGAAGATGCAAGAAATATTTAACAAAGACCTAGAAAAATTAAAGAAAAAAACAAACAGAGATGAACCATACAATAACTGAAATGAAAAATACACTAGAAGGAATCAACAGCAGAATAGCTGTGGCAGAAGAACGGATAAGTGCCCTGGAAGACAGAATGGTGGAATTCACTGCCATGGAACAGAATAAAGAAAAAAGAATGAATAGAAATGAAGAGAGTCTAAGAAACCCTTGGGAAAACATTAAATGCACCAACATTCACATTACAGTGGTCCCAGGAGGAGAAGAGAGTGAGAAAGGATGCAAAAAAATATTTGAAGAGATTATAGTTGAAAATTTCCCACACAGGGAAAAGGAAATAGCCACCCAAGTCCAGAGAGCTCAGAGAGTCCCAGGCAGGATAAACCCAAGAAGAAACACACCAAGACACATAGTAATAAAATTGACAAAAACTAAAGACAAAGAAAAATTATTAAAAGCAACAAGGGAAAATGACAACATACAAGGGAACTCCCATAAGATTAACAGTTGATTTCTCAGCAGAAACTCTACAAGCCAAAAGGGAGTGGCATGATATATTTAAAGTGATGAAAGGTGAAATGAAAAATACACTAGAAGGAATCAACAGCAGAATAGCTGTGGCAGAAGAACGGATAAGTGCCCTGGAAGACAGAATGGTGGAATTCACTGCCATGGAACAGAATAAAGAAAAAAGAATGAATAGAAATGAAGAGAGTCTAAGAAACCCTTGGGAAAACATTAAATGCACCAACATTCACATTACAGTGGTCCCAGGAGGAGAAGAGAGTGAGAAAGGATGCAAAAAAATATTTGAAGAGATTATAGTTGAAAATTTCCCACACAGGGAAAAGGAAATAGCCACCCAAGTCCAGAGAGCTCAGAGAGTCCCAGGCAGGATAAACCCAAGAAGAAACACACCAAGACACATAGTAATAACAAGAGAGAAGGAAGGACACTAAATAATGATGAAGGAATCAATCCAAGAAGAAGATACAACAATTATAAATATATATGCACCCAACATAGGAGCACCTCAATACATAAGGCGAATGTTAACAGCTATAAAAGAGGAAATCGACAGTAACACAATAATAGTGGAGGATTTTAACACCTCATTCACACCAATGGACAGATCATCCAGAAAGAAAATAAATAAGGAAACACAATCTTTAAATGACACAATAGACTAGATAGATTTAATTGATATTTATAAGACATTCCACTTGAAAACAGCAGATTGCACTATATTCTCAAGTGCACATGGAACATTCTCCAGGATAGATCCCATCTTGGGTCACAAATCAAGCCTTGGTAAATTTTAGAAAACTGAAATCATATCAAGCATCTTTTCTGACCACTAACGCTTTGATATTAGAAATCAATTACAGGGAAAAAAATGAAAAAAACACAAACACAAGGAGGCCAAACAATACGTTACTAAATAACCAAGAGATCACTGAAGAAATCAAAGAGGATATCAAACAATACTTAGAGACAAATGATAAGGAAACATGATGATCCAAAACCTATAGGATTCAGCAAAACCAGTTCTAAGAGGGAAGCTTATACCAATAAAATCCTACCTCAAGAAACAAAAAGAATCTCAAATAAAAAATCTAACCTTACACCTAAAGGAACTAGGGAAAGAAGAAAAAAAAAAGTTAGTAGAAGGAAAGAAATCATAAAGCTCAGAGCAGACTAAATGAAATAGAAATGAAGAAAACTATAGCAAAGATGAGTAACACTAAAAGCTCGTTCTTTGAGAAGACAAACAAAATTGATAAAACTTTAGCCAGACTCATCAAGAAAAAGAGGGAGAGGACTAAAATAAATAAAATTAGGAATGAAAAAGGATAAGTTACAATGGACATGGCAGAAGTACAAAGCATTATAAGAGACTACTACAAGCAACTATATGCCAGTAAAATGGACAACCTGGAAGAAATGGAAAACATCTTAGAAAGGTATAACCTTCAAATACTGAACCAGGAAGAAATAGAAAATATGAACAAAACAAAATTGATAAAACTTTAGCCAGACTCATCAAGAAAAAGAGGGAGAGGACTAAAATAAATAAAATTAGGAATGAAAAAGGATAAGTTACAATGGACATGGCAGAAGTACAAAGCATTATAAGAGACTACTACAAGCAACTATATGCCAGTAAAATGGACAACCTGGAAGAAATGGAAAACATCTTAGAAAGGTATAACCTTCAAATACTGAACCAGGAAGAAATAGAAAATATGAACAAACCAATCAAAAGTAATGAAATTGAAACTGTGATTAAAAATCTTCCAACAAACAAAGTCCAGGATGGCTTCACAGGTGAATTCTATCTAATATTTAGAGAAGAGCTAACACCCATCCTCTCAAAGTCTTCCAAAAAATTGCAGAGGAAGGAACACTCCCAAACTCATTCTATGAGGCCACCATCACCCTAATACCAAAACCAGACAAAGATACTACAAAAAAAAGAAAATTACAGACCACTATCACTGATGAATATAGATGCAAATATCCTCAACAAAATACTAGCAAACAGAATCCAACAACACATTAAAAGGATCATAAACCATGATCAAGTGGGACTTTTCCCAGGGATGCAAGGATTCTTCAGTATATGCAAATCACACAATGTGATACACCATATTAACATATTGAAGAATAAAACTGTATGATCGGGGCTTCCCTGGTGGCGCAGTGGTTGCGCGTCCGCCTGCCGATGCAGGGGAACCGGGTTCGCGCCCCAGTCTGGAAGGATCCCACATACCGCGGAGCGGCTGGGCCCGTGAGCCATGGCCGCTGAGCCTGTGCGTCCGGAGCCTGTGCTCCGCAACGGGAAGAGGCCACAGCAGAGGGAGGCCCCCCTACCACAAAAAAAAAAAAAAAAAAGAAAAAAAAAAGAGTATTTCTCCAGTGATGCTGTGTTCTTCGCAGTGCATCATATTGGGAGGCATGTGACGTCAGGCTGTCTCACTATTAGTGATGCTCAGGGAAGGCCTCTCTGAGGAGGTAATTTTTTAAAAAAATAAAAAAAACTGTATGATCATCTCACTAGATGCAAAAAAAGCTTTTGTAAAATTCCATCCCCTTTTATGGTAAAAACTCTCCAGAAAGTGGGCACAGAGGGAACCTACCTCAACATATTAAAGGCCATATATGAAAAAACCCACAGCAAGCATCATTCTCAATGGTGAAAAACTGAAAGCATTTCCTCTAAGATCAGGAACAAGAAAAGGATGTCCACTCTCGACACTACTATTCAACATAGTTTTGGAAGTCCTATCCCCGGCAATCAGAGAAGAAAAAGAAATAAAAGGAATACAAATCTGAGAAGAAGTAAACCTGTCAATGTTTGCAGATGACATGATACTATACATAGATAATCCTAAAGATGCCACCAGAAAACTACTAGAGCTAATCAATGAGTTTAGTAAAGTATCAGGATACAACATTAATGCACAGAAATCTCTTTCATTCCTATACACTAACAATGAAAGATAAGAAAGAGAAATTAAGAAAACAATCCCATTCACCATTGCAACAAAAAGAATAAAATACCTAGGAATAAACCTACCTAAGGAGATAAAAGACCAGTATGCAGAAAACTATAAGACACTGATGAAAGAAATCAAAGATAACACAAACAGATGGAGACAAGAAGAATACAATACCTAGGAATAAACCTACATAAGGAGATAAAAGACCAGTATGCAGAAAACTATAAGACACTGATGAAAGAAATCAAAGATAACACAAACAGATGGAGAGATATACCATGTTATTGGATTGGAAGAATCAATACTACAAAAATGACTATACTACCCAAAGCAATCTACAGATTCAATGCAATCCCTATCATATTACCAATGGCATTTTTTACAGAACTAGAACAAAAAAGTCTTAAACTTTTTATGGAGACACAAAAGACCCCGAATAGCCAAAGCAATCTTGAGGGAAAAAAACGGAGCTGGAGGAAGCAGACTCCTTGACTTCAGACTGTACTACAAAGCTACAGTAATCAAGACAATATGGTACTGGCACAAAAAGTGAAATATAGATCAATGGGACAGGATAGAAAACCCAGAGGTGAACCCATGCACCTATGGTCAACTAATCCATGACAAAGGAGGCAAAGACATACAATGGAGAAAAGACAGTCTCTTCAATAAGTGGTGCTGGGAAAACTGACAGCTACATGTAAAAGAATGAAATTAGATCACTCGTGAACACCATTCACAAAAATAAACTTAAAATGGATTAAAGACCTAAATGTAAGACCAGACACCATAAAACTCTTAGAGGAAAACATAGGAAGATCACACTTTGACATAAATCACACCAAGATCTTTTCTGACCCACCTCCTAGAATAATGGAAATTAAAACAAAAATAAACAAATGGGACCTAATGAAACTTAAAAGCTTTTGCACAGCAAAGGATACCATAAACAAGACAAAAAGACAACTCTCAGAATGGGAGAAAATATTTGCAAATGAATTAACAGACAAAGGATTAATCTCCAAAATATATAAACAGCTCATGCAGCTCAATATTAAAAAAGCAAACCACCAAAACAAAAAATGGTGAGAAGACCTAAACAGACCTTTCTCCAAAGAATACATACAGGTGGCCAAGAGGCACATGAAAAGCTGCTCAACATCATTAATTATTAGAGAAATGCAAATCAAAACTACAATGAGTTATCACCTCACACCAGTCAGAATGGCCATGATAAGAAAATCTACAAACAACAAATTCTGGAAAGGGTGTGGTGAAAACAGAACACTCTTACACTGTTGGTGAGAATGTAAATTGGTACAGCCACTATGGAGGTTCGTTAAAAACCTACAAATAGAATTACCTTATGACCCAGCAATCCCACTACTGGCCATATACTCAGAGAAAACCATAATTCAAAAAGACACATGCACCCAAATGTTCATTGCAGCACTATTTACAATAGCCAGGTCCTGGAAGCAACCTAAATGTCCAGTGATAGATGAATGGATAATGTTACATATATACAATGGAATATTACTCAGCCATAAAATGGAACAAAGTTGGGTCATTTGTAGAGATGTAGATTGACCTAGAGACTGTCATATAGAGTGAAGTATGTCAGAAAGAGAAAAATAAATATGGTACATTAATGCATGTATGTGGAATCTAGAAAAATGGTACAGATGAACCAGTTTGCATGGCAGGAATAGAGACACAGGTGTAGAGAACAAATGAATGGACACCAAGGGGGAAAGTGGTGGGGGATGGTGGTGGGATGAACTGGGAGATTGGGATTGACATGTATACACTAATATGTATAAAATAGATAACTAATAAGAATCTGCTGTATTAAAAAAATAAATACAATTCAAAAAAATAAAAAATAAAATTTATGAGAGTATGTGCATAGGTTATATGCACATGCCATGCCATTTTATATAAGAACTTGAGCACCTGTGGATTTTGGTATCCACAGGGGGTCCTGGAACCAAACCCCTTTGGATACCTAGGGACCACAGTAGTCCCATTTGTCAGTTTTTGCTTTTGTTGCCTGTGCCTTTGGTGTCATAGCCAGGAAATAATTGCCAAATTCAATGAATATTCTCTTCAACAAATGTTGCTGGGAAAACTAGATATCCACATACAGAAGAATGAAATTGGATCCTTACTTTAACCATATACAAAAATCAACTCAAAATGGATTAAAGAACTAAGTACAAGACTTGAAACTATAAATCTCCAAGAAGAAAGCATAGGGGAAACCTTCATGACATGGAAAAATGTGTAGTCTTTCCCCATTGTGTAATGTTGACACCCTTATTGAAGATCATTTGACCATATATATATGGCTATTCATATGAAAAGTAAACAATGGAAAATTGGATAAGCAAAAAGAAAAGTACAAGTCCCATGACAAATCTTGTTCTTCCTTCAGTGGTAATTACACTAAATAGGACTCTGAAAGTGGCCATTGATCGATGTCTAGAGACACATCGAAAATAAAACTGTTTATTTTATATTGTAAAAAAAAAAAAACTAACAAAGGAAAGGCAATATAATTTTTAAAAGCTGATCACTTTAACTACAGTTAAATAAATAGTAATAGTTTCATGACAAAAACTCTATTGAAAAATAGAAAAATAAATAAACTGGGATTAATATTTGCAACATATAACAAAGCAAAAGGACTAATCATAAAATAAGAAGAACTTTTCAAATTAAAAGGAAAAAATAAAGAAAACGAAAATGAAACAAAAACTGGAAATAAAAGTAAATCAGCTAAAAAATATTCAATCAGGCTTATAACAGGAGTATAAATTTTACTACACTGAACTATGACTGACAAATGAACTAAAATGAATGTTGGTCAATTTTAAAACATGTAAACATTCTACATATTAAAACAAAATAAAAATCCCACTCAAACATTGAAATCAAACCAAAACAATTCAACACAATTTATATTATAATTAGTAGAATGAACCACACTGGAAAAATTAATGGAAATATTTTTTACTATTTTGACTATATTACAAATGAATTTGTGTAGCAAATAAAACATCAGTAAGGTAAAAAGGCAAGCCACACCTAGGAAACAATATTCAAAACGTTGATGACCAAAACCAACCCTATGTAAAAGTAGCCAGAAAGACAAAGTGAAGAGGAGCCACTCTTAATAACAAGCAAATATATGGGGGGGGGGAGGGAACCTTCAAGTTAGTCAAGAATAACAAAATTTTAAAAGGTATTTCACAATCATAAAGCAGGGGTGGGGGATGGTGGTGGGATGAACTGGGAGATTGGGATTGACATGTATACACTAATATGTATAAAATAGATAACTAATAAGAATCTGCTGTATTAAAAAAATAAATACAATTCAAAAAAATAAAAAATAAAATTTATGAGAGTATGTGCATAGGTTATATGCACATGCCATGCCATTTTATATAAGAACTTGAGCACCTGTAGATTTTGGTATCCACAGGGGGTCCTGGAACCAAACCCCTTTGGATACCTAGGGACCACAGTAGTCCCATTTGTCAGTTTTTGCTTTTGTTGCCTGTGCCTTTGGTGTCATAGCCAGGAAATAATTGCCAAATTCAATGAATATTCTCTTCAACAAATGTTGCTGGGAAAACTAGATATCCACATACAGAAGAATGAAATTGGATCCTTACTTTAACCATATACAAAAATCAACTCAAAATGGATTAAAGAACTAAGTACAAGACTTGAAACTATAAATCTCCAAGAAGAAAGCATAGGGGAAACCTTCATGACATGGAAAAATGTGTAGTCTTTCCCCATTGTGTAATGTTGACACCCTTATTGAAGATCATTTGACCATATATATATGGCTATTCATATGAAAAGTAAACAATGGAAAATTGGATAAGCAAAAAGAAAAGTACAAGTCCCATGACAAATCTTGTTCTTCCTTCAGTGGTAATTACACTAAATAGGACTCTGAAAGTGGCCATTGATCGATGTCTAGAGACACATCAAAAATAAAACTGTTTATTTTATATTGTAAAAAAAAAAAAACTAACAAAGGAAAGGCAATATAATTTTTAAAAGCTGATCACTTTAACTACAGTTAAATAAATAGTAATAGTTTCATGACAAAAACTCTATTGAAAAATAGAAAAATAAATAAACTGGGATTAATATTTGCAACATATAACAAAGCAAAAGGACTAATCATAAAATAAGAAGAACTTTTCAAATTAAAAGGAAAAAATAAAGAAAACGAAAATGAAACAAAAACTGGAAATAAAAGTAAATCAGCTAAAAAATATTCAATCAGGCTTATAACAGGAGTATAAATTTTACTACACTGAACTATGACTGACAAATGAACTAAAATGAATGTTGGTCAATTTTAAAACATGTAAACATTCTACATATTAAAACAAAATAAAAATCCCACTCAAACATTGAAATCAAACCAAAACAATTCAACACAATTTATATTATAATTAGTAGAATGAACCACACTGGAAAAATTAATGGAAATATTTTTTACTATTTTGACTATATTACAAATGAATTTGTGTAGCAAATAAAACATCAGTAAGGTAAAAAGGCAAGCCACACCTAGGAAACAATATTCAAAACGTTGATGACCAAAACCAACCCTATGTAAAAGTAGCCAGAAAGACAAAGTGAAGAGGAGCCACTCTTAATAACAAGCAAATATATGGGGGGGGGGAGGGAACCTTCAAGTTAGTCAAGAATAACAAAATTTTAAAAGGTATTTCACAATCATCATACTGTCCCAAACCTAAAGTTCTCAAGTATAAAGTACCATCAACAAGAAACCTCATAGGATAATGGCAGGTGGGTAAAATAGAAACAATATTTGGAGAAAAATTGGAAAAAATTTAGTACATTTTAAGGCACACTCTTAAGTTAGCTTTTGAGTATACAAACATGTAACCATACATTACAGAATTGTTTATTAAGAGTGTAAGAGTGGCAAAAATTTAGTTCCTATCAGTAAGCATATGGGTGTATATTTTGGATACTCATGTATTAGAATACTATACATGATGGATTAGAATAAACTAAGCATAAATATATGTATTGACATAAAAGCATCTTAAAATATGCTATTGTAAAAGAAAGGAAGATAAATCATACGAAGAGTATAACACATTTATGTAAATACAAAAATAGAAACATAGGGCTTCCCTGGTGGTGCAGTGGTTAAGAATCCACCTGCCGATGCAGGGGACATGGGTTTGAACCCTGGTCAGGGAAGATACCACATGTTGCGGAGCAACTAAGCCCGTGCACCACAACTACTGAGCCTGTGCTCTAGAGCCCACAAACCACAACTACTGAAGTCTGCGCACCTAGAGGCCATGCTCCACAACAAGAGAAGCCACCACAATGAGAAGCCTGCTCACCACAGAGAAGAGTGGCCCCCGCTCGCTGCAACTAGAGAAAGCCCATGCACAACAGTGAAGACCATCACAGCCAAAAATCAATCAATAAAATAAATAAATTATAAATAAATAAATAGGAACATAAAAACTATTTACAAATATGGAGCTATAATAACTCTAAAACCATGGGCAGCAAAAATAACAACTGCCTTCTAGTGAGAGAAGTAGAACAATTAGATAATGAAGTTGGCTAGGGATATACTGAGGATAAAAGCCTATATTTAATTTTTTATTTATTAAAAAAATCTTAAAGAAGTATGGTAACATATTAACATTCTAATACCTCGTTGGTATGCACATGTGTGTTTGATACTTTAAGCTTTTTTAAAAATTTTAATAAAAATAACTCAAGTTTCATGCACATTTCTGGGAAGATTTCTCACTGCTTTATGGAGATGTCTTTATAGTACAGATCCCACTAAACCTAACGGGTGAATCTCTGATAAATTATTAAGCAAAAAAACCTTACAAATGAAATGAATTTTAAATATTTTATGGCACCATGCAATTTTGTTACCTTGTGGTTTCAAGCTCTTTGATGAGTTGTAAAAGCAGTTTCTTGTACTGCAATCAAAGATTCATTTATTTTTAAATGATGATATTCCTGAACTGAAAAATTTTCTTATCCTCTGTAAATACTTTTAGGCCTAAAATATCCTTGTGAAAAATAGTGTAAATTTTCATTTTGAATCTTTTCAAGAAACTTATTTGGATTTTTGTCTATCCTCTTAAATATGATAGCAATTTAATAATCCTCATTTGATTGTTTTTTGATTGTTTTCTCAGGTCTTTCTAAGTGATGGATTAAGACTTTCTGGGTTATACATGCAATTTAAAACCTATACATTTAAAAAAATGTTAATATTAAGTAATCATATTCTAAAGTGTAATATTCTAATCTGTGATTCTAGGATTATCTTTAATTTATGAAATTAAGTATTTTCTCTATCTTAATAATCAGTTCTATGTAGAAGATAATTTATGTCGTAAAGAAATAATAATGACATCCATTATGTAGAAAAATTTAGCAAAATGTGCAAAAATAGTATCAGGATACCATTTAAATAACAACTGTTCAAATAATAGAATATGTAGTAGATAATTTGAAAAGTATGCTAAGTAGAATTTTATTCATTTTCTGGTAATCAAAAACAATCATTTAAAGATTACTTCTTGGGGCTTCCCTGGTGGCGCGGTGGTTGCGCGTCCGCCTGCCGATGCAGGGGAACCGGGTTCGTGCCCCGGTCCGGGAGGATCCCACATGCCGCGGAGCGGCTGGGCCCGTGAACCATGGCCGCTGAGCCTGCGCGTCCGGAGCCTGTGCTCCACGACGGGAGAGGCCACAGCAGAGGGAGGCCCGCATACCACACACACACAAAAAATAAATAAAAAAATAAAAAAATAAAGATTACTTCTTAACATTATAATTTATTATTTACATAAATGATTTTATTGTGTTCCAGTCAGGTTTTAGAAAATTGCTTAAGTGTTTAGGTTGACATATAATATATTACACTTTTTTCCATTTAAGATGTAAAAAACCTCTCAATTGCATTTTTTGTGTAGAACATCTGATATTCAAGATAGGATATAAGATGTCTGTTTTTTAAATTTAGGGCCATATTTTAGGACACTCCATCATTTTCATTTCATCTGGATTCAATTCGTGTTTTGAAAACTGATTTTTGTACGTAGTTTTGTTAGTGGTCAATTTTTAGCTGTTTACTACAGAGACTTCTAACTAATCCCTGAAGTCCACATTCTTTTTTTTTTTTTTTAATAGAGCTAGATTACTTTTCTCTGTCTTCTGTTATTTGTTGCTATATTCTAGCTAATGGATTGTGAGTGGAAGTAACTGACACTATTTCCACAAAAGCTTTCAATACCCATTCTACCATGCTTTTTTCCCCACTTTTATGGCTGGGATTATAAATCCCAGAATAAACCCCAGTGTAAACTTTAAAAGTTTTGTATTGTGGAAAACATGATTAATACATGTGTTTTGTAAATTTATTTGAAGGCTCTTTGTGGGAGGTGTTTAAAAATAAGACACACACACACACATCCAATTTTTCAGTCATTCTTTATAGAAGATTTGAGGAGTGTTTGCTTTCATCTACCACAAAAAATGTTTTTTCAGAAACATTAGGGATACTGCAAATACAACCACTAAGGTGTTTTAACACCTAGTACCGGACCTGATTTTGAAGGGTATGCTAATGTATTTAAGCCATGTCATAAGATCTCGGTATATATATTTAAAACCTCTGTTTTATTTATTTATTTATTTATTTATTTAGATAGATAAATAGGCAGTGGGTCCTCCAAATTATATGTCTTTTATTGGGTGGTGATCTGGCTTCATTGTTGTAATTATCTTGAGACACTTTTAATCTTGTTAGCCAGCTAGAGTAGGTCTTCAGGTCATATCTAACTCCTTATGACCCTAAAGCCCCCAAAAACCATAGCTTCCACATCACTTACCATTACATATAATTTATTTTTTGGATATGGTTTTGTGCATGACAATGTTTTAGCATTAAATTTAAACAGTTATTTTATCTGTCAAGGCTATAGTTTTGTAACAGGGTGTATAACAGAGGTGGAAGATGCGCAAGTCATGGTTTCTCACACCATCTGGATCACAAATACAGCATATATTTATTGTAATTAAGCTTTTTCATGGCTCACCTTTCATTCTACTATTAAATATAATTATTAAAATTAATAATGAAACCTGGTAGCACTACAGAATAAATCCAATTGCTGTCTTGAAATGAAATATTTAAGGTCTTTCTTTTGATTATATTCTTCACTAATTAAATCAAAAACAATACAGTGTAGATATTTTGTTACCAAATACCACATTGTTCAGCAGATGTAAAAGTTCCTTCTTTTCAAGGCCCTTGAAAAGTACAATCAAGTCATCATTTGGATAATGACTTAAGAGTCAGGGCTGCTAATCATATCTGTTTTATATGTATCCAATCATTGCAATAATAACTGTATAATTTGGTGTGCAGAATCCAAATAACAGTTCATGGTATGGTAATAGATTTTTTAATTTTTGATGTTTAATCAGATGTTTATAGAAATATAGTCATTTAATGTTTTTATTGTTTACATGGATATATAATTTCTCCTCATTTTTACTCATTCCCTGACCTGCTGTTAAGCATATTTAATAGTCACTTCTGAAATTCCTTTCCATTGTATGGATTACATTATATGCTTTAGGCACAAAGCAAGAGAAAATAATGGAGCTTTCAAATAGTTATGCTTCTTTTCTCCAATGAATGTAAGATAATTACATTAAGAAAGAGAAGCAAAATTCTGTGCTTTTACCAACACGAAATGGTTATCATTGTCCAACAAAGAATAAAATAAACTATGCAGATAAAGACTCTGCCTTGATCCAACATAAATCATGCACAACTAACACATTTATCCTAAATGTCTCTGAAAATGGATAATAGATTCAATGTTTGAATGAAGAAGAGCTGGAAACAGGTTAAGCTGTATTGTAGTAAAAGTATCAAAAATAAGAATCTTTTGTTAAGAACACATATTGTTCTTAACTTCTTTGAGACAAAAAATGTATATATAATGGCCATGGCCATGAAATAGATCCAAGGAATATAATCATACATGGATAAACGATACATTAATTGGGTAATGATTACCTACACATACTTTTATTTATAAACATAAAAAGGCTTATTTATCTACACAAATATTTCCATATGCATATCTTTCCATAAGGCAGTGAGCTAACGTATGTGCATGTATTATTTTTTAATTCTTATTACAATCTCATAAAGACAAACCAGCATAATTTTATAAGTGGAGAGTCCATGATTTAGGTAGTTTATGTATCCAAATTAGCTAATACATGGCAAAGCAAGGAATCAAGTCGAGTTTGTCTGACCATTCAATCAATGCTTATGACACTTCTGTGTAATGCAGAAGTCAGAATATAAGCCAAGAACAAACGCAAACTTTTATAAGTGCTTACTATATGAAGGAAGGTATGTCCTCTCAATATTTGTTATAGTACAGTAGAAAATTGCTGTGGTAAATGATATGGTTCTCTTTATATGTATTGTAAATTGTCAAATAAAAACATGTATATATTTGAAGTAGTCTTTTATTTATGAAAGCAATTTCTCCCTATTGAAATTTCTTAAGCCTGCATTTTATAAATAAGACTCACTCAAAAAAATGTTTTCACATAGTATCACATATTCACTTACATTGTCACTTAATGTTGATTTCAATTCTTTATAACAAAATTTTAAACCATGATAATGTAACTATTACTATTTTTTCCTATAATGGTAACTCACTATATCACAATATTGCTATAAAAGGACAATTTACCAAATCTTTTAAAAAATGAGCAACAAATCAGTATTGATTCCTTATTATTGTTTGGTATTGCACATTTGTTTTATTCAACAGATATTTGTTTATCTTCTACAGGCCTCACAAAATCCTACAGGTCAGGTTCATTGTCTTAAACAAAACAAAAGTGTATGTTCTCATGGAGTGAACATTTAGGACAGAGTGGGGAAGAGAAAAGTGCAGACGATTAAAAAATGGACAAAATAATATTTTATGTGCTTATAAATGCCTTGAAAAAATAAAGCATGGTAAGGAAGAAAGAGGGAGTCTCTTTTGCATATGGTATTCAAAAAAACCTGTTATATGGTGATATTTAATATTAAGAGGGGGTAAGAAAATAACTGAATACAATTAATTTTCTATTGCTAAACTTTTCCTCAATTTTTGAAGATTTAATGGCTCGTACAATTTAAAATGGTCATATATTTGTTCCATTTCTAAAACATGATCTGATAGTGATCTGATCAAAGTAGGCATACTCCCTCCTTTACTATCTTATCACAGGAAAGATCTTTGTCAATTAAATTAAAGAAACCAAATTTTGGAGATAAGTCAAAATAAGAAGTAATTTCCTAAGAGAAATATCACATTAAAAAATAATGTGATAATATTCTGGGATTCTTTCTCCTTTTAATATATTGTACTCTGTTCAAACATATAAAAAAACTGAAAAAATGTTTAAATCTTTTATTAATAAGGTGTCTCTGGGATTTAGTGCAGTAATTTGTAATGTAGTCTATGATATATAATTCCATTGCTTTCAAAACAGAAGATTTAGTTATGATTTAGAAGAGCCAGAGGAACAATGTTTAGCTTTCTTTTAAGTAGATAAACTAAATATAGAAAGCACTCTGGAATCTTTACAATATAAAATAAACATGGCCTTGTAAATTTACAGTGAACTTTCTTATAGAAATCTATTAGTATGAAAACTAATGTTTTTATTAATTTTTAACTCATTTTGACTAAATATGCAACTATTCTCTGAAATAAAAAGGAAAATATTGTGTGATAAATGTAACATTCAAATGTGTATGACAGATTTTTTCTATCTAGAA
Source organism: Physeter macrocephalus (assembly GCF_002837175.3). Taxonomy (NCBI): domain Eukaryota; kingdom Metazoa; phylum Chordata; class Mammalia; order Artiodactyla; family Physeteridae; genus Physeter; species Physeter macrocephalus. The sequence goes on along the minus strand of NC_041220.1, from coordinate 85,966,516 downwards.
AAACAAAATAAAGAAGTACATTCTTAGCCTTAAAGTATATATATATATATATATATATATTTTTTTTTTTTAGCTATTTGTTGGTGAATGAATTTACTTTTCAGAAAATAATGTTTCTGCTCCGCCATCATTTGTAGTGCAAATGTAAGAGATACATTTGTAACACAAATGTAAGAGATTTTGACAACTAACCCTATCCTATGAGAAAAGCTGTAGTTTGATGGCTAATAGTATAGATTTTAGAGTCAAACCAAACTGCCATGGACCTCAGAGAATGTGTTTAACCTTGTCACCTTGTTCTCCTTATTTGTAAAGGCAAATGGTATTGACTCCCTGATAGGGTTATCATGACATTTTAAATAAATAATAGTTTGTAAAGGCTTAGTTAGCATGGCACAAGACACAATGAGTAGCAGTCTAGTGGACCATTTAAATCATGGGTTCTGGAATCAGAAAGATGGTATACATCTGTGTTACAGGACAATTTAGTTATGCGACCACAGGTAGCCTAACCACTCTAGTACTCAGTTTTCATATCTACCCAACTGGGATTGTTCAAATTCCCTCTTTGTATGATCAGTGACTAGTAACTGGAATATTCAATGTAGAGTTCTGAGCACACTTAGTGATTTGTTGGGCTTCATCCTTGTTAATTACTATCTCAAGTCACATTGTTAATAACAGTAAGAGGAGGAGTGAAGGAATAGTAAACGCCTAAGATGATCTAATGTTGATGATGATAATGATATTTCTGATGAAAACAATGTTTAAATACTGGAATTTTTACTTCAAATTTTGTTTTTGTGCTTTCCAAGTAATCTTGTAAGAAGACAAATGCCTATTATTTTACCTAATAGAAATAATCTAGGTGTGGGTTTTTTGTTTTTTAACCATCATATAGATGAAATTGAGGGAAATAAAAGTTCATTTTAGTTAAATAAAACTTCCTATGATATGTGTGGTACTAGTCGAGAAAAAAACAAATATATATATGTGTGTATATTAGTTATGCATATGTAAATTAATACAAAAATATTTTTGTGCATAAAAATTTTATATATGATGGCAGCAAAGATTGGAAATTACCCTTCATGGCATAGATTATAGAATGACAGAACAAGTATTCTGTCTTCTTTTACTTTATAAATTGGGTACTACAAGGAAAGATTTGAAATCCTCATATCATGCTGCATTTGGCCATATCATCTGTACCTAAATTTCTTTCAGTTTGCTACTTACAAGGACTCATTTAAAACATATGTCAAGATTTTTAGAATTGAAGATTCTTAGAAAAACTATACAGTTAGATCAAGGAATTTGTCTATTTTAGTTACTGCAGTATTTCCACTACTGAGAATAGTACCTAGTAAATAATATGTGTAGTCTATAAATATTTGCCAAATGTAAATAGTGCACTTCTTCAATTAACTCAATCAGTTTCGTCCTACTCCTTACCTCATCCCCTCCTTAGGTTTAAATTCATGGTCTATAGGTCCACTGTTAATGCATGTGCCTTTTTGAAGATTTCTTAGAGCATGGTATTTTGAAGTCAAAATGTTAGGATTTGCCAGGAAACCCTAGAGCTATTTTGGTCATTGAAGATTCTTTCCCATTCTCTGTGGATTATGATAAGCAGAGATTTTTTTTTTTTTAAAGTAGGATGCCCCCAGAAAAACTCTCATAAACTTATCAAAATTCCATCCATAATTTTGTGAGTTGGTTCTAATACTTTAGGTCAAGCTCTTGGAGTTGTAATATTATCTGCAAATGTGTGAAGATTTGAGTAAACATAATTAGCAATGCAGCTAAGATCTATGAAAGTTAAATCATCTGTCTATTAACCAAGTGCTTTGATTCACTGTCAGTGTACAGGTTAGGAGTATGAGGAAAGATTGGCTCAATCAGACCAGACATTTTACAATATGCTTGTTTTATTGTAGTTGTTAGAAACATAATGCTCATATTTATTCAGTGAATGTGACATGTATTTTGTGAACAATTACTAGGCAGATAGTAATGCACACAGTGAAACGTTCCCAAAGAAATATAAGGTCCCTAAGGCAGGGCTGAATTACACATTCTGGATATTGTAGTGTGTTAACACACATTTTTAACTTCAGAAACAATGTACTTTCAACTTCAGAAACAATGTACTTTCAAACATTTGTTGCCATTTGCCAGCATTTTATCACAGATAATAATCAAATTAAAAATCATTTTTATTTTTAAGTGCCATTTAAAAGTCAGACTTGGTTCCAGATGCTTAGAATACCTCATTAAACAAAAGATCCCTAAATTTATGGAGCTTACATTCTAGTGGAAGAAGAGACAGAGTAAGCAATGTATATAATTACTAAGGAAATTGTATAGTACATTAAAAGGTGACATGAGCTATGATTGTTATTAGAAGGATAAGGAGAAAGAGACCAGAGAAAGAAGGAACATGACTCTGTGGAAGTTACTGTATGGGAGGTGATAAGCAATTTAATATTGAATGGTCAGGCTGTGTCTTACTGAGAACTTGACATCTGTGCAAATGCTTGAATGAAGTGAAACAATCAGCCATGTGGATATCTAGGGGAACTGTGTTCTAGGAAGGGAGAACATTGGTGCAAAAGTTCTGAGGATTAAGAATATCTTTCATGTTCAAGGAATAGAAAACAACTCAGTAGGTTTCTATGGGAGTTATGGAGGACGAGTAGTAGATGAGATCAGAAAGCTAATAAGGAATTCAGATCATGCAGGTACTTGATACCATTAAAGGACTTTGGATCTTAAACTGAATGAATTGGGGATCCCAGTGTTTTATGGAATAACATGACCTCACTTTATTTAAAATGATTACTCTGATGACTGGGTTGAATTTCCACAGCATTGTCAACAAGTATCACATAGATTATAAACATTATTTCACCTTTTTTTTTAAAGAATTATTCTTTCGAAATAATCACAAAGACCTAATTTATAGAATACTGAGGGCTAAATTTTATATTTTATTCTAACTCCACAGAATGTCTGGTGTTGTTGGACATGTAGGTAAGCATTCAAGAAAAACAAGATAGTTGATTAAGCACAAAATCATTAATTCAACCAACAAATATGGTTGAACTCCCTGGAAAAACCTGATAATTAAATTTCAGTAATGAACAAAGAATGTGAAAATTGTTGACCTCAGTGCAGCTTACATGTCAGGATAATTCATATGTCCAGTGAAAACATACAGGTTTTAGTTAAAATATGGGTAATAAAGAGAATTATTTTTACTAAACTACTCTTCCCATAATATTCTGATGCTGATGTTTATGAAACTACCATCTAAACCTACAGGTCCATGAGACTCTGCTTACATTACACTGTTCGATCACAGCAATAGTAACTGATAGTATCCTGCATTCAGCTACACAGCATATTCAGTAGTCACTATGTTATTCAGTGCATAGTAAAACCTCTGGCCCTTGCTGATTTGCTCTTGTGGAGTCTTTTGAGTAGCTTCCTGTGCTTTTTATATTTGAGGGTGGAGAACAGTCATCTTTGAATCCTTCCATTGTCCTGTTCTAGATATCTGAGTAAAAGTGGTTCTGTGAGATGTGATTGCATATCTGAAAATTTTACCACATAATTTGAGGATAACTTAAAGTGCTACAGATAATAAAGTGTTTGCATGTATTAGAAAACCAATCTTTGAGTTCAGTCTCATCTACAAAACTGACATGTTAATAAGCTACCTCACTAAATAACTGGGAGAATTTTTAAAGATAAAGGTGTGGCAGTGCTTTGATTAACCTTAACCTGTGTTCCCATCTTATCGTCAATTAAAGTAATTATAGGTAGTATTTCATCCCTAGTTGCAATTTAAATTATGAAAAGTTTGAATGTCCTATATTTTTTAAAGTAAGCTACTTCCATGAACTGAATTTATCCATCTTACTAGGTTTTATGATGTTCAGAACAAATTGTATAATAATGATTCTCAATCCAGTTCTTAGAATCTGGACTTACTTCAACGTTTCAATATCAGTAGTTTCACAAATTTTCAAAATAAAACTTTAACCTGTTTTCATAATTATAATGCATATATATGTATATATTTATATAAAATTCACTCAAAATATATATATATTTTAATCAATGAGCATAAGGTAGATAAAAAAACAAATGGACAATATAGTACTGTTATATGGTAATTATGTCATGAAACAATTTTATTTTCTAGGACTCTAGATGATGACAGAGTTAGTATCAGATACCATTTAAGAATCGATCAATATAAAGTACATCTGAAGGCAAAAAGGCATATTTCAGTGAACACTTAAAGTGATTTTAGAAAAGAGAATATTGAATTAATAATTAACCAATTCTTTCTAAAAGGGTCTCATTTGGCAGGTTTGAAAAGCAGATGGCTCATGGAGACTGACAAAGGCTTATTAAGATCTGAAAAAAGTGGTTCTCTCTATTGGTTTTGCAATGCCAGTACAGTTTAATCCATAAGGAAAGGGCAGTTTGTTGCAAAAGACAGGTGTATTATTATTGATATGGAAATTAAATAGTTTCCTTTTTATAAAAATATTATAAAACTAAAACAGTTAATATCAAAAGTAATATAATTGTTGCAAAGTGCAAGGCCTGACTCCAAATGTGAATTCAGGCTCTTTCTTGGCTTGCAACCACCATGGAATCACTCCTTCCAGTGAATATGTATTACTTGCCTTGGTCCTACCAAAACTTGAGTAAGAAGGTCAATATTTGTTGGGCCTTTTTGAATTTTGGAGAAATCACATCTGACAGTTAAAAATATTAATTGGTCCTAACTACCAAATAATTGACATAGAGCTCATGCAATGTTTTCTTTATCCAAATTCACTGCACAGCAGAGTAGAAAACACTAGGGTTTTAAACTACACTAGGTATAAAACACTTGCATCAGTTTTTTTTTTTTTTGCTTTGAAAAAAATATAATTGGTGATATAGTTCTTACTCTAGAAATTCTCAAGGAAATGCTATAAATGGGGAACATGACAAACGCTGTGGAAAGGAAAACATCTCATCCATGAAACACTTGAGCAAATGGCTACAGGCTCTGAGGGTCATGCCCATCTTCTTCTGACATTTTTCCCTGACATAATGCAACAAATGTAATCAACAGAGACATTGGTTAACAGATACAAGTGCTAAAAACAATTTTGGAAAGCTGTTGCCTAACATCCTATCAATGGAAAAACAGCTCTCTGGATGTTGTGACCAAGGGTCTCACACAAGAATTAATTGCAAAAGAATGCACTGACTCACCAGTTGTAGCCATGTGGTTATGGAGACAAACGCAGGGAGGCAGAGATACTGCAATATGGCAGGAGGACTTGTAGAAATTGCTGTGTTTCTAGACACTAAGAATTTGGGGTTACATAGATACTTTAAAAACATGTTCCTAAAGGCAGATTTGCTGGATGAATGGAATACAGAACTTATGGAATGTAAGCTATGGACACAGAAAAATCAGATACATGAGCTGGGTAGGTATGGGAATTCAAATATCTCATAGGGCTGAGTCTATTTGAGATGACTGCCTTAACAATTAGCAAAGCCTACAAAAACACTTATGAATCCAAGACTCACCGATGCTATGGACTGAGAGTTCTACCAGTGAAACCAGTGAAATTTCCAGAGAGTAGCATCTTGAATTGCTGTCAGAAGCATGCATTGTTTTGGATTTATGTCCCTGGCACCAGACAAGGTTAAAGGAGCATAATCCAATAACAAATTAAACATTGAAAGTTAAAAAACAAAAACAAACAAACAAACAAACAAAAAAACAACCCCAAAACTTCATATGGCTTTGCTTTTGTGGTTCCTTCAAATGATACTACAAAAAAAAAGCTTAGAGCAAATATTTTATTGGTTTGTTTTTCATCAGTTTGGACCTCCTGATTAGATCTCCAATCAAAGAGTACCTACATAGATTCTGTAGTGTAGAGAGGACAAAACACCATAGTATGAAATATTCCTTTTATATCCACTTATACTCCCAGAGCAATAAATGAAGATTGTATTGAGCAGATAAGCCAATTATTACATAAAATTCGTGGGCTTTGGATGGAACATGAAGGGCTGACTTCTGAATTAGAAAACAAAGTATAAAGAAATACTTTATGAAGTTTTGATTAAAGCTGAACAATTATGCAGTATTACATGAAGATTTTAGAATGATGTTATGGAAATACCTTGCCTAGTAAATTATAAAGTCTCACAAAAAAATCTTACCAAATCACCTATGAATTCTTTCTACTAAGGGCCATTACTCTTTGTATTACTTTACCTAATGTGTGATGAATTGGTATTTGTGGGAAAAAGGTAAAAACATGGAAGAAATTGAACAATTAGGTAGGATCAAAATAGAGTAGTAAATGAAATACAGGCATACTTCATTTTATTGTGCTTCACTTTATTTCAGTCTGTAGATATTGCATTTTTTACAAATTGAAGTTTTGTGGCAACCCTGTTTTGTTAGATGATGGTTAGCGATTTTTTAGCAATACAGTATTTTTTATTAAGGTACATTCATTGTGTTTTAGACAATGCTATTGCACACTTAACAGACTACAATATAGTGTAAACAGAAATTTTACATGCACTGGGAAACCCCCAGATTAGTGTGGCTTGCTTTATTGTGATATCTGCTTTACTGCAGTGGTTTGGAACTATACCCACAATATGTCCAAGGTATACCTATAATTATCCAGTGAGTATGATTATACTAAATATATGGTGATTCAATGCATGGACATTTATGAATTTTCAGTAGAGACAGCCAGTATAGAAAATCTAGATGGCAATATATCAAATTATATAAGGCCTTTCCTTTGAGTTAGTTTAACAACCCAATCTCAGAATATACCTTTTAGAAACCAGACTACATAATTTTGATAATGAGCAGTTAAGCATAGAGAAACATGACTGAAATGTATGATGAACCCTAAGCATTTACTCAACTTTTTGTTTGTTCTTATTCTTTAATGTCCATATTGTTTTCAAAATGTCTCAAGTGTTCGTGGCTGTTAGAGTAAAATAAATAAGAAAATTTCCACAAGGACAAAAAAAGTAGTATCTATCTTTAAAAAACAAAGCTCAGGGCACCTTTCCTGTGGTTGTTTGCTGCCCTTCCCTCACTGTTCAATGTATTTTCATTAACACCCACCACACATTCCACAGGAAGCCATCTGTGTTCCTGTCTTTAAGTTTTATACTACAAGTCTTTCCTCATGACACTCCTGCCTATTACATAAATCACAGAGACATTCAACCCCTTGGAATGGAATCAGAAACCCACAAAGCTGACTGCTGTCAGAACTCATAAGGAGTGCAATTAATAAATTTATTATTTAGGAGTGTAGCTGTTTCCATTCCAAAAATTCATGCAAAATTGGAGTGTTATCCAGAGTGCATATCAGAGTAACTAAGCTAAAAGTGCCTTTTCATCTTCAAGTTCACCCATTTGACAGTCATTATGTTTTCTGCTTCATCTCTGCTTCTGTAAGCTCTGCTGGTGTCAGAACACATAATTCATTCATTCAGTCAACAAAGGTCCACTTAGTGCCAGTTTTGTGTGTGTGATGAACAAGACAAATCCCTGCCATCATGGAGCATATTATCTAGACTTTAAAACTTATTTCTGTACTTGAAAACACAAATGTAGCAGTATTTATAAAGTTGAAAAGAAAGTAGATAATAATTATGTTAAAGAGAAATAAAATCTTAAAAATTAAAAACTATGGCATGCCAATTAGAAGAAATACAATATGATATAGTTAAATATCAGCTAAAGCAAAGTTTCATAAAGATTTGTGGGGACAGTGTTGTCATCAAGATGTCAACATACATTGTTGCTGACTTCAGTTCCCCTAACAAGTAGACCAACTAACAAACACCCATAGACAAGAAACCATTGTGAAAGTTCCAGAATGCAGAGATAAGGCTAAAGAAATGCCCTAGGCAGTAGAGAACAAGAAAGAACCAAATTATAAAGGTAAGAAGAGCAGTTCCAATATTACCATATTGCTCTTCCACCAGGACAACACTGAGCTGCACCTAGAGTGCCTCCCTAGGCCTACAGTTTCCCCAGTGGGAAAAAGAGAACACAGGGTAGACTCCAGCTTCTCCACATAGTGGAATGCTTCCTGGGAGGTTCACTCAGGTCATACCTCATGGTATTAACTGGAAAAATATGCAGAGCATGACCAGCAGAGATCAAAAAAAGATAGAGAATTGGGGTGAGACTTACAGTAACCAGTACTCAGATCTTGGTGGGTCATGATCCTAATTGCAGCACCAAAGCAAAGATTCCAACCAGCATCTCTACCTATCTGCAAAGTCAAACTGGTGGTTCCATCTGGTCAGGGAGCTCAGTTGGCAGTTCTGCCTGCTTTGGACCCCAGCCATGGGCTGTACTAGCCATAGAACACATTTTACAGCCCACCCAGGAAGGGAGCCAATCCAGCAGCCCTGCTCAAATATTGAGCATAGCCTCTTGCCTTGGGTAACCAAGGAACCTGAAGAGTGACACAGAGCAACCTCAGAGCCAGGCCTATGGTACTGCCTACCCATGGAGCAGAGTTTACCACCCCACCGCACAGCAAAATCCGGCATATGGTCTTCCTAGAATGGTTGAACACAACCTACAGACCTACCCAGCAGAAGAGGCCAGGCTACGGACCTGCCTGAGAGCCAAACACACCCTTCAGCCTTACGCAGGCAGGGAGCCTACCCATTGACCTTGTCCAATTGCAGAGCATAGCCTGTGGCCCAATCCAACCAGAGAGCCTGGACAGTGACCTCACCCAACTGCAGAGCAGTCTCTAGCTCCACCCAAGAGTGAAGTATATATGGAGGCCCCACCTAACAGTTGAGCCCAACCAGCAATCTCACCCAAAAGCAGAGGATAGTCAATAGTTTATCTGATCACAAAGCCCAAATTGCAACTCCTTCCGATGTTGAGTAACAGCCTGCAGGCCCAACTGATTGCAAAGCATAGCCTGAAAACCCATCTGATCACAAAGCATAGCTTGTGACCCCACCTGAATGCTGAATTCAGTAAGCTGCATCATCCAGTCAGGGAGCACAATATGAGGCTTCACCCAACCAGTTGCAATAACATAATATGTCCTATACCCCTGCCTTATCATGGAATCCAACCAGTGTCACCACCTTTCAAAAGAACACAGCTAGCTTGAGATCTGAACCAATCAGAGGTGGTTTCAGAGAACAGCTAGTTGTCTCACTCAGCTGCAGAACACAGCCAGGACACCCACCTCACCATGGAATTCATCCATTGGCCCTTCTTGAACACATAACCCAGTCAAGGCAACCTCAGAGAATAGGCAGTGACCCTGTCCAACTAGAAAATCCAATAAAAAGAAAGCCCCACTTGCCCTTGAATGCTATCTGCTAACCTATCCAGTATCCCAAAATGATCTGACCAGTAAAGAACTTTTCCTGCTAAAACAAACCTGTAAATTTGGAAGAGGAGACTGCATACTCAAATAAACAGATACCAAAGAAAGGATATAAAGATCATGAAGAATCAGGTAAATATGGCATTGCCAAAAGAAACTATTAAAGCTCTGATAAACTGATCCTAAAGATATGGAGATCTATGAGCTCTCTGATGAAGAATTTAGAATAATCCTTTTAAAGAAGCTCAGTAAAATACGAGAACACAGACAAACAAATAAGCAAAATTAATAAATCAATGCATGGACAAAAGGAGAAGTTTAATAAGGGTAAAGAAACTATGCATAAAAAAGGAAATGCTAGAGATGAAGAATACAATAACTGAACTAAAGAATTCAATGAAGAACTTCAGCAGTAGACTTGAACAAGCAGAAGAATCAGTGAACTTGTAGACAAATTTTTGAGATTTTCCAGTCAGAGGAGTAAAAGAAAAAAAAGAACAAAAAGGAGTGAAGAAAGCCTAGGGGATTCATAGGAATCATCAGAAGAAATTACATATACATTATGGAAATCCCAGAAGGAAAAGAAAAGAAATTTGGACATCCAATGAGGCTCAAAGGATCTAAAATAGGTTAAACTCAAAAACGGTTATACCCAGATACATTATAATTGAATGCCAAAAGTCAAAGACAAAGAATTTGAAAGCAGCAACAGAAGAGATACTCTTCACATACAAGAGAGCCCCCATAAGACATCATTGGCTTTCATAGCAGAAACTTTGCAAGCAAGGAGAAAATGGAATTTTTTAAAAAATCAACAAATTGAAAAAACAATTGCCAAAGAGGAATACTATACCTCATAAAGCTATTTTTCAGAAATTAGAGATAAAGACTTTTCCAAACAAATAAAAACTGAGAGAGTTCTTTGACACTAGATCTGCCTTACAAGAAAAGCTAAAGGAAATTCTACAAGCTGAAATGAAAGTGTGATGACACTGTAAAAATATACGAATGTATAAAAGAGATTGGTAAAGGTAAATATATAGTCAAAGTCAGATCCTCTAACATTATAATGGTGGTATGTAAATAATTTACAACTTTAAAAGTTAAAAGAACAAACCTATTAAAATAACTATATCGATACAATAATTTGTTACTGGATACACAATATAAAAAAAATCTAAATTGTAACATCAATAACCTAATGTAATGGGAGGAAAAAGTATAAAGTTTCTGTATACTATGGAAGTTAAGTTGTTATCAGCTTAAAATAGGATGTTACAACTATAAGATATTTTATATAAGCTTCATGGTAACCACACAAAAAAAATCTTATAGCTGCACAAAAGATCTTGATAAAGGAGTCATAGCATGCTGCTACAATAAGTCATTGAATAACAAACGAATATAGCTAGAGAAGAAATAAGAAACAAAATAGCTACAAAACAGAAAACAACAGAAACACAATAGTAGGTCCTTAACTGTCAAAAATTACTTTAAATGTAGGTGGATTAAATTTTCCAATCAAAAGACATAGAATAGCTGAATGGATAAAAAAACAAGATCCAACAATATATTACATAGAAGAGACTCACTTTAGGTTTAAGGACACACACAGGCAGAGAATAAAAGGATGGAAAAAGATATTTCAAGCAAACAATAATCAAAAGAAAGCAGTAGTATATCATATAAATTTGCAGCTAAAAATGGTCGCAAGTGACAAGGTCATTGGATGATAATAAAGTGGTCATCAATTTGTCAAGAAATATAATAGTTGTAAATATTTATGCATCCAACATCAGAACACATAAATAATTCAAGTAAGTACTAACAAAACTAAAAGGAGAAATAAACAGCAATATAATAATAGTGGGGAACTTTAATACCCCATTCTCAACAATAGGTAGATCACCCAAACAGGGAAATAGGAAGGAAACAGCAGATTTGAACAACGTTAAACTAAATGAACCTAACAGATATACACAGAGCATCCCATCCAACAGCATCAGAATACTTCTTCTCAAATGCACATATAACATTTGCTAGGATAGATCACAAGTTAGACCACAAAAAAAACAAAAACAAAACAAAACAAAAACAAAACAAAACTCAAAAAGTTCAAGATAATAGAAAGTATATCAAGTATCTTTTCCAGCCACAATGATATGAAACTAAAAACCAATGACAGGATGAATTCTGAAAAACTTATAAATAAATGGAAATATATAACACATTCCTAAAGAACCAGTGAATCAAAAAAGAAATAAAAATGGCAACAAAAAATATATTGAGACAAACAAAAATGGAAGCAAAATATACCAAAACTTAAGGGAGGTAGCAAAAGCAGTTCTAGAAAGAAAGTTTAGAACTATAAATGCATATACTGAAAAGAAAAACCTCAAATAAACAACCTGATATTACACATTAAGAAACTAGAAAAAATAGAACTAAGCCCAAAGTTAGCAGAAGGATGTAAAATAAAGATTATAGCAAAAATAAATGAACTAAAGGATAGGAAAACAGTACAAAAATCTCCTAACAAAACTAAGAGAAGGTTTTTTGAAAGATAGCTAGACTAACTCAGGAAAACAGAGAAAAAACTCAAATAAAACCAGAAATGAAAAATGAGACATTACAACAAATACCACAGAGACACAAAGGATCAAAAAAGAACAATTATGCATCAATATTGAACAACCTAGAAGAAATGGGCAAATTCCTAGACACATTCAACTTATCAAGACTCTAAGAAAAACATAATTCAAAAAGAGACATGTACCACAATGTTCATTGAAGCACTATTTACAATAGCCAGGACATGGAAGCAACCTAAATGTCCATTGACAGACAAATCTATAAAGAAGATGTGGCACTTATATACAATGGAATATTACTCAGCCATAAAAAGAAACAAAATTGAGTTATTTGTAGTGAGGTGGATTGACCTAGAGTCTGTCATACAGAGTGAAGTCAGAAAGAGAAAAACAAATACCGTATGCTAATGCATATATATGAAATCTAAAAAAAAAAAAAAAAAAAGAATGGTACTGATGAATCTAGTGGCAGGGCAGGAATAAAGACACAGACACAGAGAGCGGACTTGACAGGGTAGGGGAGGGGGAAGCTGGGGCCAAGTGAGAGTAGCAGCGACATGTATACACTACCAAATATAAAATAGTTAGCTAGTGGGAAGCATAGCATAGGGAGATCAGCTTGGTGCTTTGCATCGACCTAGAGGCATGGGATAGGGAGGGTAGGAAGGAGGCTCAAGAGGGAGGGGATATGGGGATATATGTATGCGTATGGCTGATTCACTGTGTTGTACAAAAGAAAGCAAGACAGTATTGTGAAGCAATTATACTCCAATAAAGATCTATTAAAAAAAAAAGACTGACTGATGAAGAAATAAAAAATCTGAACAAACCAATAACGAGTAAGGATTAAATCGTAATCAAAAACCTCCCAACAAAAAAAGCCTAGGACCAGATCATCTTTCCAGTGAATTCCACAGAACATTTAAATAAGACTTAATAGCAGAAGATATCTGCAAATCTTATATTTGATAAGGGGTTGACCACTAACTTATATAAGGAACTCTTACAATTCAATAGTAAAAAGACAAATAATCCAATTTAAAAATGGGCAGAGGATCTGAATAGATCTTCTTCCAAGAAAACATGCAGATGCCCAATAGGTACATGAAAAGTTGCTCAGCATCAATAATTATGAGAGAAAGGTAAATCAAAACAACAATGAGCTATTATCTCACATCTGTTAGAATGGCTACTATCTGTTAGAATGGCTACTATCAAAAATATAAGAAATAGCAAGTATTGGTAAAGATGTAGAGAAATGGGAACTTTTGGTCACTGTGGTAGGAATATTAATTTGGACAGACACTATGGAAAACAGTATGGCAATTCCTCAAAAAGTTAAAAATAGAACTACAGTGCAATTCAGTAATCCCACTTCTGGATATATATCTGAAGGAAATAAAATCACTATCTTAAAGAGATATCTGCACTCTAATGCTCATTGCAGCGTTATTTACTATAACAAAGATATGGAAACAGCTTAAGTGTCCATTGACAGGTGAATGAATAAAGAAAACAGTATATACAAAGTATACACACATATACACACACACACAGAAACACTACTCGCAGCGTTATTTACTATAACAAAGATATGGAAACAGCTTAAGTGTCCATTGACAGGTGAATGAATAAAGAAAACAGTATATACAAAGTATACACACATATACACACACACACACAGAAACACTACTCAGCCATTAAAAAGAAGGAAATCCTGCCATTTGCAGCAACATGGATGGACCTTAAGGGCATTAAGCCAAGTGAAATAAATCAGGCAGAGAAAAGATATATGATCTGACTTGTATGTGAAATTTAAAACAAAAATTAAAAAGTCAAACTCATGGAAACAGAGAGTAGATTAGTGGTTGCCAGGATTGGGAGTGCAGTGTGTGCAGATGGTCAAGGACAACAAACTTATAGTTATAAAATCAATAAGTTCTGGGGATCTAATACAAAGCATGGTGACCATAGGTAACAATACTGTATTGTATACTTGGAAGTTGCTAGGTGATATATGTATTAACTAACATTATATGTTAATTATTTCAAAATATATATGTATATCATATCATCACACTGTACACTTTAAACTTACACAATGTTCTATGTCAACTGTTTCTCAATAAAGCAGGAAAAAATATTTTTTCTAGAATTAATCTTTTTTTCAAAAAGGAAGTAAAAAAGTAGAAACTGTAACTAACTGTGAAATAATAGAATATAAAATCCATTTTAGTTATCCATACTGTGACCAAAACATTACTTAGTTTAGATTGAAGCAATACTTATGGAGCATGGAAGAGAGACTATAAAAACTGCTGAAAGAACTTGATATTAAGATTTAAATTTAAAGTTTTCTTTTAAATTACTAAACTATCTGTTTTTTTAATATAAATGTATTAACTGCAAGAACTTATTTTATACAATTCTATAATCTAATTTCATAAGAAATTGCCATACAAATTTGCTACAAGACAGATTTTTTAAGCTTCTTTATGTTCAACAGTGAAGGATATTGCCCTATAAATGAATATAAGAAAAATCAGTTTGGGTTTTCATTATACCCATATTATTCATAAAGTGACATATTGGATTACAGAATGTATTGAAACATTCTTAGAGTGGGTAGACTAGAATGAAATATATTTTGGTAAATATATGCCTATGAATAATCAACACAGTACCTCATAATATAAATTAATATTATTTTAAACAATTTAATTACTACTTTTTAAAGTTAATTGTTATAAGTATGAAAATAACTACCATTTTAGCCTCAGATATGAATATCTCATGTTCTATGGTTCATTAAATTAACACAGCAATCCTGCATAAGTATCATTATCACTATTCCATGGGTGAGAAAACTGAGGCTAACAATATTTAGATAACTGGTTTATGATTGCATGGCTAGTAAAGAAGCATCATACAAATCTAGGCTTTATGATTGCAGAACTGTACCCTATCCACTACACATTCTATTATTTTGAAAATCCTTGACCTCTTTTCATTTAGTTATTTAATTATATTCATGTGCTGATGGCTTAAAATTTTATTTAAAGGAATCTTGCAAAATGAATTTAACCAAGAGTTCCACAAGAATTATCAATAAAAGTGAAGAGTCTAATGTAGACATTGATATCATTAGTCGATAGATACAACTTCACTCTACTCTGGTGAGATAGCAACCAGAACATTTTTCTAAGTTTTAGGTACTGGGTTTTAAAAAGGACTTTGGTAAAATGGAAGTATCTAGACAAAAGTGACCAAAGTTGCAGGTCAATTCACCCTAAGGAAATGTTAGGAGACTCAGGAAACAAATGAAGACTTGAACACTGAGGTTTGACATGATAGATATTCAAAGAACTTGGCAGAGTATAGAAAGCCCTATATAAGTTGAACTCAGCTAATGTTTTCAGCCTCCAGGCACACCAAAAAAATATATATATACATTCAACATAAATCAAAAACTCGTATGACTGGCACATCTTGAGAAATAGAACATAGCCAGCTCCACAGAAGACCTCTTTTGGATAACACCTTACCCCTACTCCCAGTTTGTTAATATTCATTGTTTTGTAATATACCATCGTATAAATATACCACAATTTGTTGACTTTTATGAACACAGCTACTGTAATCATCTTTATGTAACTCCTGGTGTAAAAGTACATTTAGTTTTATGCTATATTTCTAGGAGTGAACCAAAAGTTATGATTATCTTCAAGCTTTCTAAATATTCACAACCTTATTTAACATGTTTATATTATGTGAATTCCTACCAGAAAATGTTTGTATTATGTATATTCCTACCAGAAAAGACTTTTGGACAGCATGGTGAATGTGTAGTGGTATCTCATTGTAGTTTTTCATTTGTATTCCAGGTTCATAATAAAGATAAACAATTTTCATATACAAGGGGCCATATGGATTACTCTTTCTGTAAAGCACATATTCAAATCTTTTGATATTTTAACATTGTGTTGTATGTATTTTTTTAATTGTAGGAGATCCTCATAGTTTATGAATGTACTTTTTTTTTTTTTTTTTTTTTTTGTGGTATGAGGGCCTCTCACTGTTGTGGCCTCTCCCGTTGCGGAGCATAGGCTCCGGACGCGCAGGCTCAGCGGCCATGGCTCACGGGCCCAGCCGCTCTGCGGCATGTGGGATATTCCCAGACCGGGACACGAACCCATGTCCCCTGCATCGGCAGGCGGACTCTCAACAAATGTGCCACCAGGGAAGCCGGAATGTACTTTTAGTTCTGTTAGGTCTACTCGATTTTATTTTTATGTTTGTTTTTTGTTCCAAAATTTTTGCATCTATTTTTATGGTTTGCTTTTGTTTTGTCAAATTCAGATGTCATATCTTTAAGTTCTAGAATATCCATTTGGTCAAATTACAATTTTTTTTTTCTGTGGCACCATTTTTAATTTCCAGTTTTCCATTAAATTTATCCTACCTTTCTTTTCTTTGAGCACAGTAATCATAGTCTATTTTAGAATCTGTGTCTGATCACTATAGTATCTTCATTCTGTTGTTTCTGCTGGATATTGCTAATGGTATTATCTTGCCTTGTGTGTTTTGTTTCCTTTTGCTGTGTACAAGACATTATACTTACAAATTTTGGGGGGTGGGATAATTATGACCTATAATAATGGAATCATCCTCTTGACAGGATTTTCTTTTGCACCTGAGATCCTACATGGCAATCATATTCCAAGTTCAGTGCTTCACTTTCCTAGCTTACATAGAAGACAAGCTAGGCTGGCTATACTGTTTTACTTCTTTCTCCTTCTGCTTTAGAATCTCAACTTCAGTTTGGATTGTATCAAAGTCCTCAAATTTGATTGCTGCTCGGTTTTGAATTTGCCTCTCTAGCATCAAGAGTCTGTTAAAAGCACAGCACAGTGTATTTAACTGTTTCAAATGTCCCGATAGCAAAATTTGGCTTTTAATGCATATATCTCTAGGTTCTAGTTACATTCTGTCTTGACCCAGAAATTCCTCACTTATTTTCATAGTCATTCAGATATTTTTAACATTAAAAAGATTTTGTACGGATTTTTAGTTGTCTTTAGTAGGAGATTTGGTTCTAAGTATTTAGTTTGCCATTCTTGGAAGCAGCAGCAAATAAACATCAAAATATTTGCAGTATTTTTTTTCACACCTCTATGGCTTTGTACCTCCTGTAGCTGAGGCATCCTTCTCCTTAAATAGTGAGGCAAACTCCTATTTACCCTTTATGTCACAAAAATTGTGTCATTTAAGACATATTTGGGTATTACTTTTCCTTAGTCTTCTTACCAACACTCCCACACAATCTAAAAGTTGATGGCACTTTGTTTATGGTCTGCCATTCCCTATGTGTATCATTATCATAGCAATCATTCTATACTGTATTTTTTGTTAATCTTTGTTGCCCGTGCATTTGTTTATGTGTTTGTCTTGTGAAATGTGAGGTTCTTGAGTTCAGGGAATATAAACTAAGTCCTACTTACCTTTTAGCGTTTTCATTAAGCATCAATTCCACAGGGAGTCCTTCCCTTTTCTCTCGAACCCCTGTTAGTTATTTCTGTTTGTTCTTAGTTAGAACTTTCCTTATTATAGAAACTTCCAGCCTGTATTGTGACTTCAGGGTCTTTACAATTTTTTATGCTTGGAATAATAACCCTTCCTGAGATATTTGTGTGGCCTCTTTATCTGCTCTCATTCAGAAATCTGTTTAAAGCTTACTTCCTGAGAGAGGTTTTTGTGACCACTCAGTTAAAAGATGCCTTCTCAGTCACTGCTATCCCTTTAATCTGCTTTGTTTATTTCAAAATATACATCACTATTATACACACACACACTGAAAGTTGGCTTCTCTCATTAATCTGCCGCTCCCATTAAAATGATTCTACACCAGGGCTGGGATTTAGTTTGTCTCATAGTGGATTTTATCTCAAATATCTAGAACTGTTCTCAGCTCAGACCAGGCATGCAAAAAATTATTGCTAAATGAGTGACGTGCTTGACTCTTTTACTAGATTCTTAACTTACTAGATAAGGCTTATGACTATCTGGTCCTTCTTTATTCTTGATGCCTAATAGTCATTCATGTTACTGATGACAAAAATAATAAAAACAAGGGGTTAACACTACAGAAAAGCCATATATTATGCAACTTTCTAAAATTGGTGCTGTTCAAAAATTGAATGTTGACTGCAATTTCCATTTTTTAAATGATATTAGAATTTAACTGAAATTGCATATCTGTGCACTACAGAGATAGAAAATTATAAAAGTAAATTATTCCTTAAGATAAGAATTACACAGACATCTCTGGTAGAAGCAAAATGTTCAAAGGTCAAACATCTAAAAGCTTAGAAGTGGAAGTATAAATAAAAATTTGATACAGATCCTACCAGTCAAATCATAAATGGGACCTTAATTGTAAATCCTTGTCTTTGGATCAAGCAGGTCATTGGGTGCTGCAGATATGTTATAGAACTGCTATGCCTGTCTTTTCTTTTTCCTCGTGGGTTATTTATTCCATTGCTTCCCCTACACAGCTGCCTGATCCAAGCATTGACTCCTGGTAATACCCACTGCCCTGACATAGTTTTTAACATCTCCCTTATTAATGACTCTAATCACTTCCATTTCTCTGTAACTGTCACTGTGTTAAAATGCAGAGAAGTTGTCTGGCTTGTGCTGGAAATTTGTAGAAGTACGAAAATAAAGTTTATGATCTCGCAAAGTGTTTTGTTCTTTCTAAAGATGCATGCATCATAATGTATTCATATTTTAAGGAGTGATAACAGCACCTTCTGACTTTTAGGGGGAGCTGTAGGATGTGGATACTGAGTAATGCACTGAGATTAGGCTCTTATTACTCACTTCTGGCTTCCTAAATCTCCTCACTTCATTATTCACCTTGATCTCTCCCAGGAATCAAAGTACCTAAAACCTCAATCAGGGCATTTCCCTGTCTTAATAAAGGGAATTATCCAGCAGTCTGATCACTGTACCTCCCAGTGTTTTCTGTTTTGTTTTGCTTTTTAAGAGTTAAAGGCAAATGTTTAATATACCATGTTCAAACACAAGCTAGTCAATGAAGAACTTTAGGTTCAAAGAGCCAGATATTCTTCATTCCTAAGAAATCTCTATCAGCTTCTCATTCTGATGAGTATTTTCACATTTCATTTTGCTGCCACAAAATAAGTAGAGGTACATTTTTGAGTGTTGATCTATCACTAAAAGATTCAAATTAGGAGACCGAAAGAAAACATTTTGTATTTGTGTATTTTTTTAAAAAACCTGTCCTTGAACAAGGAGCCAGGCATCAGTTTCCTATGGGGGGAACATTCTCATGGAATGTTCACACTCTCATAAGGCCAAGTTGGTCCACTTCGTTTCTTGTTCTGTAAGAGATCCTGTGGTGCTACCATTGTCCTGTTCAGGTTCAGGAGGCTCATTCAGTTGTATTGCAACACCCTCATAAGGGAACTTAAATTCTTATGTTCATAATCCCAAATTTACTTTGCCTCCAGGTCAGTACACTATGATTTAAAACTGAGGGGAGTTCCCAGTAATACCATATTCAGTAATTTATTTTACAATTCCAAGTACCTGGAACTAGAGTGTGATAATAACATTTATTCCAATAAATCACCCTGCATTTATTATCATCATACAAGGCATCAAGATACATCATTCAAAATTATCCATGTATTTACAACTTATGGGATAAAGCCTACATCAGTGGGTTTTTCTGTGCTCTAGGTGGTCACATTGCTGGTGAAAACTAACAAGATTTATTACAAGCTTATCCTCATAACCTATAAGGAGCCTAGCTAACACCTTTACTAGTATTAGAAAGGGATAAAGCAGGGGAGGGATAAAGACCAATATAAGTATTGGCTAGGTGAAAGAAATCAGCATTGTTACAAAGTGAATATTTTAAAGCAATGTTGTCTGCTAGGAATATTGTTTATAAAATGGTGGTATAATCATTTATTGAGAGCTTACAATATACATTATACTTAGTCCTTTGAATTCATCATCTTACTTAACTCTCACAACAATCCTCTGATTTAGAAACTATCATTCTTCTTTATTTTAGTGATGAAGATGTTGAGACTTAGAAAGGTTTAATAACTTGTAATAAACAACAATGTTCATAAGAGCTTGAGCCAAGATGTTGACACCAGAGACTGAATACTTAAACATAGCTACAAACTGTATTGTATTTAATTTTATTGTAGAACTAACTTTAAATATCCTTTTGACCAAACAAGAAGAAAAACAGATATTCCTATTATTCTATCTTCCTGAAAGTGAAATTTTAGCTCACACTCTCCATGTAGTACACCATTTTTCTGTTAGTAAGCCTGCAAATCATACTGTTTTTAGAGGAATTTATTTTAAAAGCTTAAAGAAACACATCAGCCAAAATATAAGCCAACACTCCTAAATATATACGTAGTAAATCAGGGTGTATTTTGTTGAAAATGCAAGGAAGTTAAACAACCAATCATATGGCAAGCACAGAAAGAGAGACCATAAATTTTCAGTATTATAAATACATTCTAACCTAATTTAGGAATACCAGTATCAAATTTTTATTAATACTGTCAAGAATCAAAATCCTAGAATTTTCTTTAAACTTCAGCATTTTTGAAATTTTTTCTCAATGATACATGTTGTTTCATTGTTCATACAAAAGGTGATGATGTTATAGTTACTAGTTGGTAGCACCAATATGTCACTTTCTTCCTACTTTTCAGTACATTCTATCTTTATACAAAAAAAAAATCAGGTATATATTTTAAAAGAATCTGAATTTATGACAAACTTTTTAAAAACTCTGAACAGTAATGAATATCATTATAAGTCATCTTCATTATCTGCCTCAGTGGTGATAGTATATCCTTCTGTTCATGCCAGATATTGTACATGGGACTTAAACAGAGGTATTTTTCTAAATTTCAGATTTCTCATCTGGAAAATGCTGGTCATAGTCTCACAATATAATATACTTACAGTTTTTTAATGAGAATTAATTTAATTGGCAGAGGTAATGAAGTTAGAGAAATGTGTGGTTCATGAGAAGCACCTCAATTATATAGCATAACCATTATTGGAAATTAAGTATATTTATATATATAATTTAATATTTTAACACCTGATTCCAATGTTTGCCATATTTTCTCAGTCCCCTTTACCATTTTCATGTTTAACATATTCAAATGTGCTTTTTCTACTAGTAGCCAGCTACTGTGTCTTTTTGTCAGAAGGCTGCTTTCATGAATTATATACAGTATAGAGATGATAACAGAGAGTCTTGAAGATGTTTAAAAAAATTGTCTTAACCAGTTAAGATTCTGAGACATCAATAAGAGGAAAAGCTCTGGCAAATTAATCTGGGAAACATTCACAGAATTAACAAACTAGTGGGACAGAAGGTTGCTCATAGACTTAAAGGATAAACTGAAGGACTAGTTTTGGAAAATGGGTAAGAACTATGTGAAGAAAATCCAATCTTTTGGCAAAAGAAATTGCTAGGTGTCCTCTCCATGGAGTCCTGGGCATTGCCTAGCAGAGTCTCTGGTGATGAGCTGATTCTATATAAGTTGTGCTGTTTATTGGCTCGCCACTGACAAAATTATTTACAGCTCTTTAGAGGAAAAAGTTAAAATGTAGTAAATTGATGGTAATGCAGATGATTCCTATTAATCATAATGCAAGTGAGTTATTTTCCACTAGAGAATATAATGTCTATAATTCAAATTCTCATGTGAACTAGTTTTAATATCTAACTGGTTCTCTTATTAATTTATTTTTGAGTAAAAATCCTTGACACTTGAGTATTTTATATTTGCATAATAATTGTGTATTTAACTTTTTGGAGAACAAAGTATACCTTAGCATAACCAAAAAAAGCAGTTGCAACCATTCCCAAGTTCATTCACAGAAGCCAACCTACATAACATACTGATGCTAACACTTTGGGTAGGGGAGTGGTAGGAAAAATGTAGACTATTAGGCATGTGTTTGGTATATCTTGCCACTTTTTCCACTATCTAAAAGGAAAAGAGTGAACTTTAACTGGAATTGACAGACATGGAAGAAAATAAAATAGTACTTGCACATTAAAATAAACTGGTCTTAAAGGTGTTACAGATCCAGTATAGCTTAATTTTTCAATTGCCTTAAAGCAACATGAGTAGAACATGAGACTCTTAGTCTTTTTTTAAAGTGGAGGGCAAGGAGGGGAAGGGGGAGAATCATTTACATTTTAAGAGTTCTACCAGACAAGATCACTGGCTTTGATTGTTAGCACATGGAAATTAGCCAAGGAAAATAAGATGAAATTCTACTATTTTTGTAGAAATCAAAACTTCCTCCAACATAATTAAACACTGACACCCAATAATCAAATTCTTAAAGCAATCTGGTGCCCCTAAACCCCTTTCAATAGTAATGTGTTTGTAAAAATAGTGTCACTCCAAGGAAAGGCCTCCTCTCTAATACACACTTGAACTGTAGTATTCAAGTGTAACAGAAAGAGAGAATCTCTCAACAGTAAGAGCTGTGGTTGCCATATATTCTGGTTAATGAGCAAAGAAATCAGCATGATTTGAAAACTATTATCAACCAGCAATTGATAGGAATTTCTGATGTTCCCGTTTCTGAATAAATATTGTAATATTTTTTCCTGTGTTTCTTCCACAATCATACCTGGGTGTGTTAGTGGCAGGTAAATTATCTCCTATTTTATAAGTCACAAGATCACAAGGAAGTGCATTTTGGTCATACAGAGGGAATTAAAATTCATTGTAATTTTATCCTGGTATAATAACTTGAAATGGCACTGTGTATGTTGTGAATATGTTCTTTTTTAAAACATTTTTATTGGAGTATAGTTGATTTACAATGTTGTGTTTGTTAGTTTCAGGTGTACAGTAAGGTGAATCAGTTATACAAATACATATATCCACTCTTTTTTAGATTCTTTTCCCATATAGTTCATTACAGAGTATTGTGTAGAGTTCCCTGTGCTATACAGGAGGGCCTTATTAGTTATCTATTTTATATATAGTAGTGTGTATATGTCAGTCCCAATCTCCTAATTTAGATGTTGGCTGTCCAAAGAGAGACTGGCACGTGTTGATAGTAGCCAAGCCAATATCTATCACTCTTTTTCCTTAATATCAGAACCCATCGGGGATTGACAATAGGCAAGCTTAAAAAAACACCAAATGTTTTCCTGCATCCTTTCTGGTTAGAGTGTAGTCATATGACACATATTAGTCAATACAATATATAATGCTCCAATATTTTGCCAGAAATGTGGGCTTAAAAGTAGAAACTCCAGCAGCTATGTTTGCAACCACAAGTAAAGAGCCAGGAAAATCTCCAGCATTATATTTGACTTCTTTAAGCCTCTGAACCAACACCAGAAATCATTACCTCCAGTCTTCTTGCTAAATGAGAAAATATGGTTAAACTGCTATGGTCAGTCTACATTACATGCTGCAAAATGTAAATCCTACGTGAAATACCTACTCTCAACTGTGATTGAGCAACGACTCCTGAGCTTTCCAGGCTTTCAGCCTGAAATAATAAACCTCTGGCGTCCTGGAGGGCAAGAGGAAGAATACTCTATTACCTGCATAAGTTAAAGAAGAGAAATCTGTGCATTTAATTGCACTGCATGATATTTATCAAGCTATATTTTCCTGACTTTCTGACTCCCTTCATCCCAGATTACCTGATTCACTTTCCCCTCTCCTCTATCCCAAGTTTCTGGTTTTTCCAAGATTCTGTATCATATCATGGTTTGTCTTATGTTTATCTCCTTCTTATGAGCTAAGGCTTTGTTCTTTCTCTGTCTAAAAATTCAATAACCACTGCATAGTTCAATTCCCATTTTCCTCAAATGTGTTGATTCCTCTTATCCATTATTGTTTTCTCTCATACTCTATGTCCTTGTGGATTTATACTTTGTTTTCCTTACTGAGATTATGTAATCAGATCTAATAGCTACTTAGAAAAAGTTTAAAATTCCTGCATAACCGTCACTGATTCTTTAGTAAATCTTTAAAAACATTCAGGCATATACTCATTAAAGAAAGTCTCAACCTGAGATCTACTTCTCACAGTTTGTTAAGTGATCATATAATTTCCTTTGCTACAAAAGACTGGCAAGAATTCTCACAGTTTGACATTTTTCTAATTTTAAATACTAACTCAATTAACGCATTTTCTGCACATTTGCTATAAAATATTTGAATAAAATGTGTTTCATTGTTATATTTATAGATTTATACAAAAGTTTCATCTCTTATAACAGTGATTAACTTAAAATGATTCCACCACAAATACTTCAGATGTCAAGTCCAAACCTCTGAATTTAACTACACCTGTGGTGGGCAGTTCCATGGAAAATTACACTTAACACTGATAGTACCTCTTGTTTTATCTTTCATCTTAGAGTTTCTCAAGCACAGCCCACATAAGTTTGCTCAGACAGAACTTAAGCACTGCCCAAAAGTACAGAGTAGTTGCTATCCTCAGAGGACAGCAAAGAGGATACATAAACCACTGACAAAGGTGCTAGCTTCCAGATCTTCCTGAAGACAATTTAGAGAGGTTTCTCAGGAGACTCCATTGGAAACAAGCCTTCATTGTCCATAGCAATTACATTAGCATGTACCTTAATGAAGAATGTGCCTCTTCTGTCTCATTGCCCCCATTCTCTCACGTATTCTACCTTGGTTAATTGTCCAAATAAACTATCTGTACTCAAATTCTTGTCTGAGTCTTTGTTGTCTGGGGAAACTGAGCCAAAAGAGATATCAAGTTCTGAAAGTGCTCTTAGAGACACTTTTTTTACTCAGGATTAATAACATTAATTATTTAAAAGTGTTAAGATCATTAAAGCATGGATCTGTGTAAGGCAATGTAGCGATATAAAAAATGAGTTGTATATTGGTTCTGGGAATACTAAACCAAGTATCTAGGTATAATATAGTTCATTGTTTAATCCAAAACTTTGATGTATATTAACCTAAAGAATAGGATTCCAGAGTTTGGGCAGACTAATAGAAAAATTATCCAAATTCATGTTTGCTTACATTTTTAGTTTTGTTGTGAAAATCAAAGTGCAATTGCTGGTTTTATACAGTAAAAATAATAATACTTGTGGACTCTAAGAGTATAATACATTTTCAAGTTGTACTGGAGAGAATCCAGGAAATTATAATTAATTTATTCTCTAATCCTCAAAGAACTAAAGGATCTGGTAGTGGCATGTACTGTATCAAGAGCAGCATAATACAGCATTTTTTGTGTATGGCTAATGAATATTTCCATGAGTATTTCCAGCTAGTCAGTCAGATTGATATTAGATAGAGAGAGAGATTATGTAGAGAAATTACTCACAGTTGTGTTTAATAAAATGAGAGAGAATTGTCAAATGACACTAATAATAATAATCCTATAGCAGGATAAATAATTCAATGATAATTATAAGAATTAATTTGGCTTTCTTCTCTGATTATGACTCTTTTATCCTCTTATCATAATGGGGGTGGCAGATTGTCTGCAATGAATTGTGAAAACCCAGTACTGACTTTGGCAGTGAAACCCTCCCATCAATTTTGATAGGTTGAAATAATTCTGGTTGGCCTTGAGTAAATGTGTCATTTTTTTTCTATGTGTGTTATTTAAAAAAAAGGAGCAATAGTAAATTTGTGCTGTTATTTCATGGAGCAAATAAAATCACACTGTCAACAGGAGGCAGCTGACAACATAAATGTACTTAACTACCGTCAAACTCTAGACTTGGAAATAAAATTCCAATACTTCATATAACCCTACTTTTTTGATAGAAAATAAACAATAATACTCCTTACATTTTAGGGCCTTGCTATTATGTAGGTATTTTGAACATGTCTATTGTAATATATTTCTTTTTCTTTTGGTCTACATAACAAATTCAGAGGTCAACTTAAATTGCAAACCATTTTATTGAATTATTTTTGTCTAGGTTTGTAATTTTAAATGTCTGAAAGAAGAAAATATTTTGTATTACAACATATTCATACCTGACCAAAACATTTATTTACTATAATACTGACTCCTAATTTATGGAAATAAATTTTGAATTGTACTTATCATTCAGTATAAGACTGGCTGGCCATTTTTTAAATTACTACTGAATCTTTTTTTTTAATAAAGTTATTTATTTATTTTTGGCTGCGTTGGGTCTTCATTGCTGCACATTGAATCTTTTTTTTTAATAAAGTTATTTATTTATTTTTGGCTGCGTTGGGTCTTTATTGCTGCACATGGGCTTTCTGTAGTTGTAGCGAGTGGGGGCTACTCTTCGTTGTGGTGCGTGGGTTTCTCATTGCTGTGGCTTCTCTTGTTGTGGAGCACGGGCTCTAGGCAAGTGGGCTTCAGTAGTTGTGGCACACATGTTCAGTAGTTGTGGCTCCCGGCCTCTAAGCACAGGCTCAGTAGTTGGGGCACACAGGCTTAGTCTCTCCTCGGCATGTGGGATCTTCCTGGACCAGGGCTTGAACCCGTCCCCTACATTGGCAGGTGGATACTTAACCGCTGCTCCACCAGGGAAGTCCCACCAGTGAATCTTTCTAGTGTGAAATGTGATTTGACAATCTAGTCCAGTTCATTATGTCAGGCCACCTGTATATTTTTATTACCATATTGATAGCATAGCACATCTTATAGTCAAGATATTTTACAATAAAACTGTATGTACATATTTCAAAGGCATAGACATACATGAAGACATGATATCAAAAAGGTGATGCAGTATAGACTCAACAAGTAGATATTAGTATCCTGAGTTTTGAGTGAGGTCTATGAATACTGTATAAGGCTAGGCCAACATGTGGTTCCTGTATGAATAATCTGTTCTTAAATTAGAATTATAATCAATCAGTACAATGTCAATCCAAATGCAAGATGGATTTTTGCTGGCCTAATCCAATGAACAAATTGGGATAATTATTTATTTTGGTAAGATCTTGATTTCTAAACATTTTACATTAGAGAGAACCCGACACACACATCCGAAATAAGGGATTTTAAAGATATAACCCCTTTGGCACAAGTTTTTAAGAAATTAGCTTGGCTTTGTAGACTATTAAGCACAGGTACTGTTTTAAATGTTTCATGCCAATAACATGTAAGCCATACCAAAACTACACATATATATTTATAAACATATGACAATGTTTATGGAATTATTTTATGCCATAATCATTCACAATTTTAAAAGTTGCTGATTATTTAAAATATTTTTTCCTAGATTACATATTATGTAGAGAAGACAACAGAATCTTTTACTTTGATAATTGTTATTAAATGTAGACTTCAATATATATTCCCTATACTTCAATCTTTACCCTGGATGGTGCAAAAATAAATAAATAAACCAAGAATTAAAAAAATTTTTTAAATATATATATATATATTTTTTCGGTACTCGGGCCTCCCACTGCCGCGACCTCTCCCGCCGCGGAGCACAGGCTCCGGACGCGCAGGCCCAGCGGCCACGGCCCAGGGGCCCAGACGCTCCGCGGCACGCGGGGCACAAACCCGCGTCCCCCGCATCGGCAGGTGGACCCCCAACCACTGCGCCACCAGGGAAGCCCTAAAATATTCTTATTTCAATGAAGAAAAGGGCTTTTTAAGATTGTGTCTTCAGGTGACTCTAACACTCACTAACTTTTTAAAGACATTAAAGATTTTTAAAACTGCAGGAAATGGGAAAAATTACTTTTCCAGCATTCTTTTTTGATGCATTTCACACTCATTTTGTTCTTTTTATTCCTTCCCTGTCACACGTAGAGGAAAAAACATCCTGCCTTAATCGAATTTAAGAAAACCAATGGTGGCTTGATGAATTTTCAAATGGAAAATAGCTAAACTAATCAGCAGTTGTGCTAGATAGTACTATTTCATCTTCTTTGCCCCAGCCATTCTCTTGCCAAGATCAATTTACCTTGTCGTAAACTCAAATATAGATGAAGCTTGTTTTCTACTTTGTGAAAATAAGTAGAACTGGGTAAAATTAATCAGATAATCTATATAAGTAAATTCATTAAATAGTTAATGAATTATTAATTAAAAACCAAAACAAATAGAGAAGCCCTACCTTTATCAAGTTAAATACAGGTTAGTTAAGACATCGGTCTTCAGACAGGTAGGCATAGCCCTGCGGGCTACACCAAAATTTTCTAAATTTAAGAGTGTAGAGTGCACTAATGATCTTAAGGAAATCACAATCTAAATAGTTCATATCCATATTTACTGTGTGCTAACATTCCTTTATTACCTTTTCTTTTGCAAAATGACTACTCCCACTGTATAAATCAAAGACATTCTTCTCACCTGACATCAATCTTATTATGGTATATTACTCCACGTATAAAAATTTTCAGGGAAGCAAACAAAAGTACAACAAGAAATATTATTTTCAAAGGGAATTTTTCTTTATGGTTAATCGAGGCACAGTAAACCACTCTGGGACTTCTCTATATAAGCATGGTGTTAAAATAGGGTATTTTGCTTTGTTGGTATACTGTTAAATTTGATTTTGTACAGAAAATGGGCAATGGGAGATTTTAGATCTTCCATTTCATAAATACTTTCAAGTAATTTTTAAAAAATGGATTTTTAAACTGATTTTTAAAAAATCATGTGTGATTTCTTCCGCAAATTTATAAATTCTTCATAACTCGTCTCTTCTCAGTTATAAATGTTAAAACAGAAAGTACCTTCAAAGTGCAAAAGAAATTCTAGTGGCACTGACCAAATTAAAAGTAAGTAAATGTTTTCAAAACTATCATATTTTTTAGAGTTATATTGGCCATGACTCAAGATTAAAGATTTTATACACTTTCTTATGTGTTCTATGTCCATTATTTACAAAGGTACTTCCAAACGATTTGCACAAATCATGTAATATTTATTCTAACTACAATTTATTCTCACTTTATTTCTAAACGTTTGCTATATTTTAACTTCAAATAACAAAACTATAAAATCAAATGTTAGTTGCTAAAGCTATCCATTTTAAATAATATAGACCTTCATCTTTCACTAACTTCACAGAACGAATTTGATCATGATGTCTAATGAAATTAATGGAGTTATAAGTGAATATTTACACATGACTTTTAAATATTTTTAATTTTTATTTATTTATTTTTTGCGGTACGCGGGCCTCTCACTGTTGTGGCCTCTCCCATTGTGGAGCACAGGCTCCGGATACGCAGGCTCTGCGGCCATGTCTCACGGGCCCAGCCGCTCCGCCGCATGTGGGATCTTCCCGGACCGGGGCATGAATCCGTGTCACCTGCATTGGCAGGTGGACTCTCAACCGCTGCGCCACCAGGGAAGCCCTGACTTTTAAATATTTTTAAAGCAGGCTACCAAACTTCAACACACTCATGCCTAAAGTAATTACTGAAGTAATATGTCTTATATCCTAATTATTATTTCATAAATATTTTACAATTTTAGCCTTATATTACAATGTTTTTGAAAATTTAGTTTTAAGAAACAGCATTTATTCATATTAATAAAACTTATTCTGTGTTAGACCTGTGTCTACAATGATTTGACTGCTATTAGTAATACAGCTTATAAAACATAATGTGGAATGTATTTTTCATTGTATTTGTAACATTTTACGGCCTGTATATAAACAGTTTCATCCAATTCACAAATGAAGTCCCTCTTTGTTTGACAGAAAGTAAATCAGATTTGCCCAATTGGTACAAGATTGATCATTGATTTTGCTAAGGTGGTAAGCATATGATGGATATATTCATTCTACACACTGGATGAGGTAAATATATACATATGGTATTCTGACAAAAATACATAAAAATCCAAAGAATATAAAAATATTTTGTCCAAAAATAAAGTGTTGACATAGACATATTGCAACCCCACTACTGGGCATGTACCCAGAGAAAACCATAATTTAAAAAGACACATGCACCCCAATGTTCATTGCAGCACTATTTACAATAGCCAGGGCATGGAAACAATCTAAACGCCAATCAACAGAGGAATGTATAAAGAAGATGTGATACATATATACAATGGAATATTACTGAGCCATAAAAAGAATGAAATTGGGTCATTTGTAGAGACGTGGATGGAATTAGAGACTGTCATAAAGAGTGAAGTAAGTCAGAAGGACAAAAACAAATATCATATATTAACACATACATGTGGAATCTGAAAAAAATTGGTATAAACGATCTTATTTAGAGCAGAAATAGAGACACAGATGTAGAGAACAAAGGTATGGATACCAAGGGGAGAGGAGGAGGGTGGGATGAATTGGGAGATTGGGATTGACATATATACACTATTAATAGTATGTATAAAACAGAGAACTAATGAGAACCTATTATATAACACAGGGAACTCTACTCAATGCTCTGTGGTGACAAAATGGGAAGGAAATCCAAAAAGAGGGGATATATGTATACCTATAGCTGATTCACTTTGCTGTATAATAGAAACTAACACAACATTGTAAATCAGCTATACTCCAATAAAAATTTTTAAAAAAAGAAGTTAACTTTTAAAAAGTATATCTACAACTCTTTCTGATTAAATTGGGCAAGGAATTTGCCTAATTTAACAAAAACAAAAATTGCAGGCATAACTATTACTCTTGCTAAAGACTTTATGATATAAAATTAACAAAGTTCATAGTTCTGAACTGAGTAGATACAAATCCTTTTGTAGATCAATTGATTTTTAATTTTCTGTCTTTAATAAAGAAGGAAAAATTAATGGACGTTTCAGTTTTTATATCATTTTAATATGTCATTATTTTGTCTGAATTATAATCTGGGAGTAGTATAAAGAATCCAGAAATTTTTCTTTAACAAGCCCTACCTCCTTATAGAAACGAAAATCAGCAATAGAATTGATTACAAACCCCATCACATTTTAACAAAATGGTAATAATCCAGGGATTTTTAAAAATTGCTTATTAATCTCATTAAGAGATTGAGTTTCAAAAAGCTGAATTTATTGTCTAATAATTATCAATAGTGCACTTTTTGTTTCATTATATTAGTTACAATATTAATAATTCAATATAAATGATTTTTTGTTTTTACTATTTATGGCTTTATTTGATTTATCTATAATCATAAGATTGTTGAAAATATCAATATATATGCCTATTTTCATTGCAAAAAACTATGATTGTCATCAATAAAAGTCTTCTTATACAAAAATATATTAAACTAGAAAAATTCTGTGACATAAGTGAAATGGAAATATATGCTTAAAAAGAAAAAAATTATGTAAAATTGCCTACTGTTAAGGAAGAGTCTATTTGCATATATTTTAAATAGATAATGTTGTATGTCAAATCGCTATGGTAAAATAATGATTTAATAGTTTTTTTATTTTTTAATTTTTTAAATAAATTTATTTATTTTTGGCTGTATTGTGTCTTCTTTGCTGCGTACAGGTTTTCTCTAGTTGCAGTGAGCGGGGTCCACTCTTCATTTCAGTGCACAGGCGTCTCATTGTGGTGGCTTCTCTTGTGGAGCACGAGCTCTAGGCATGCGGGCTTCAGTAGTTGTGGCACGTGGGCTCAGTAGTTGTGGCTCGTGGGCTCTAGAGCACAGGCTCAGTAGCTGTGGTACACAGGCTTAGTTGCTCCACAGCATGTGGGATCTTCCCGGACCAGGGCTTGAACCCGTGCCCCTGCATTGGCAGGGGGATTCTTAACCACTGTGCCACCAGGGAAGCCCAATAGTTTTGTTTTCAAATGTCAATATTGACAACACTCTGAAAACTACATCCTTTGAAACAAATATTGAGAATCAGTCCTATGCCAGGCACTGGACTATGAGCAAGTCATAACAGCACTCAAGACAAAATGCCTACTCCAAAAGATTACATTACATTCCAGGAGGAAATAGGGTAAACATTTATAAGACTATGGATTAAGTGTAATAATAGAATTATATAAAGGTGCAATCACAGCAGGCAAGAGGAAAGGAATAATACTGCCATAAATGATTATAGCAATACCATTCCTCTAGTGAATTATTTATTTAATTATGGTCATATATGGTATTTCACTTGTACTGTATGTCATGTAATGATGAATATGAAAGGCAATATTGAGCAATTTTAAGATAAGCATGATATTTGCTAAGGTGGTAATAACTGTTTCTTGGATTCTGGTAATACTTTTATATATTATTCTAAGTGTTTTTGATAAACTTAGTTAATGAAGTGAATTTACCTAAGTAATATGATACATGAATTATATAATAGAAATACATAAATTTTGCAGAAAAATTGTTATGTTCTATATACTTATATCACTTCATGTAGGCTATTCTCCAGTGGTGTGGAATTCTGTATTCCTTTTTTCAAAGGAAACTACTTGCGCTGTACTCTCTCTTTTCCTCTTCCCTGTGGCTGCAAAGCGTGCCTCTTGGTGGTGAGACAATTTTAATCACGTAAATGAAGAACATACCCTAGAGAATAACAGGGCAGTTACAAGTAATCTGGATGCAAAATTACATTATGTAGTAGAACCACTTACTTATCCTTGAATACTGAGTTATCCCTACACTACAACAGAATAAATAAATTTTTATATTGTTTGAGTCACTGCATTTTTATTTTCTTCTTTGTAATAACATAGACTGTGACAGATTCCTTTCAATTTATTGATATAAGGAGACAAGCAAGTCTGTTGTTGGTTGAAAAATCAGGAAAATATTTCAATTCAGAATGAATGGGGAAAGTTCATGGTAATCATGTTAATCAATGTGGAAAATTTAATAAGAAAATCTATGCATGTTGCTTTGCAAAATTCAGCTTTGTGCCTCAAAAGAATCATGTATTCTTTCTATTTTTGAAAGTATATTTTTGAGACAGAGTAGAAAAGGAAGATGGCATATTTATAAACTTTTCAGGAATAAAGTTACAGGGGCATTTCTCCAAGAGATATGACTTTTGTCAACACTCTTTTACTGAGAAGTTCTACATCATCAAAGCCCCATCATTTTGGTGATATATGATACTAATAAAGCATCGTGATGACCATGATGATGTATATGTGAGTCATAATATAACTTCACGATGGTATCTCTGAAATGATTTATCAGGATAGTACATCACTACGGTGATGTTGCATTGATGTTGAAGTGCCAGCAAGAATACAGCTCTCAGAGTTAAAATCATCGGCAGGCGGACTCTCAACCACTGCGCCACCAGGGAAGCCCTAAAATCCTTATTTTAATGTGCTTTATTTTTCATGAATTTATTTTTATGAGAATGAACTGTTAAAGTATGTTAGGTTGGTGAAAAAAAAACAGAAAATTCGAAATATTAAATCTATGATTTTTACTACCATGGAAATGGTACTGTTATATAAAGAAAGATTTAAGTGCAGAAATCACATGAACTATTCAATTATTTCTAGATATTTTACCTCATAAACCAATTAACTATAGTTAAAATTTTGTCTCAGACTTCCAAAGTTCTTTTTCTTTTTTACATATGTATATATCAAACTTATATTAGTTTACAATGATAATGTGAAAAGAGGCTTTCTGTTCAAATTTCTTCTTGATAACCATTGAGAAAGTTGTATCTAAACATCAAAACACAGATGTCCAAATGAAATCATCAGCCCCAAGTCATAAGTGGATGTGTTTATTCTCCCGATTCTCTGAGAGCTTAAAGACAAACACAAAACATAAATTCATGTAATTACTTAATTTAGGGCAGAGTCAGTACCTCACTTAGCAGGATTTAAATTTGTGAAATTTTTGATGTCAAATAGAATGCTATATCACTGTGACTGCTGAGACTTTCATCTGTGGTGTACTGGGATGGAGGTGTAATAGCTGGTGCAATGTTTCTGGTTTTTGATATGGAGGAAATAGTAACTATAACGATTGTCGCTAAGTATCATTGATAAACAAATTAGGGGGAAATAGCAGGCCCAGACTGATTAATCAGAACTGTAAAGGAAAGTGTGGGAGAGTCTCCTTGGCAGTATTTATAGAGATATTTATCTCCTGGACCCAGAGGATAAACCCAGGAATTGAAGAGCAGGCAGAGGACTTAGATCTCATATAGCTAAAATTGCCTATCTTGAGTCTGGGAATGTAAGTCACACATTTGGTGCATATAAATCCATTATAAAATGGACATGGTGCATATAAGACTGGGCTTGGGCAGATTCAGATGACACAAGGAAGCTGCATGAACAGTTGCTCACACTTGATTGTTTTCAGCTCACTTATGGATTTATAAAGTACTCCCTATAACCAGATGACAGAGATAGAAAAGGGCCAAGCTTTTTTCATGAATGGATCAAACAAGTATGCAGGGGCAAGCTGAAAATGTATCTTCTACGCTACAGTCCCACTTAAGAGTAAGCCTGAATGACAGTGGTGAGAAGAAGTCTTCCTGCTGGGCAGAACTTGGGTGTAGCTCCTGCTCATCAGCTTGGCCTTGTGGGCAAAGGAAAAATGCCTTGAAGTATTATACAGGACCCTGAAACAAGCAAAATTGAAGAGAAGATATGGGAAAAAGGTATGTTATAGACATACTGGATTGGGAACAAGGTGTGAGAATCTTTTTTTATCACAGAATAATACCCACCAGAGGGCATTTAGTAAACAGAAGCATTAAAAAAAAAAAATTAAACATATTTCTAAAAGTCTGTTTGATATTTCTAAATGGAAAATTTCCAGGTATCTCAAGTTGTCCAAAATCAAACACATCAGGTTAGTTCTTAAAACTTGCTTCTTTTCATTATTTTATTAACATTAGTTCATTTGTAGCATAGTGTTCTAGATTTTAGAGAGTTTTATCAGGACAAAGGTCAATCTCCTTGTAAGTCTTCTGGATATATTGGATTAAGTGTGAGAGTCCTATGGGTTTATATATCAAGAGAGTTTAAAGTAGCTATAAATATATTCAGAATTAATTTTGGTATAACTGGTCTCTATTAAGAAGAAAAACTCACCTATGTAAAGAAAACATACAAATAGACATTTGGGAATGGAAACCATTTCATTAATAGCAAGAGTTGAAGTTACCATGAAATCAAAGAAAATACCTGATTGAGAATTTTGTCTTTAGAATGGAGTCTGTAATATGAGGATTCTCTTGAACTCTGTATGTTTTTTCATGTACTCAAATAAATATTTGAAAAACTTATTTTTATTTATGCAGTTTTAACTAAAGCAGCTAAAAGCAGATGAACTGAAAAGGAATATGTCTAAAAGTATTCTTTTTTGTGACAGCGTGTAGCATGTATCCAGGCAACCACTGAGTGAGTAATGATGCCTCTTAATACATACTAGTAAGAGTAGCTTGGTGTAGAAGGCAAAGAACCTCAAGTTGAATATATCTTATATGAGTAAGTCATATAAAATAGTTATGTAATATCCATTCATTTGAGAATCAATCATTGAATATCTAAGTTGATTATGACTGAAATCTTGTCCTTAGGGAATTTTTAGACTGCAATATTATGTAAGGAAACAGATGTGAACTAAGAAGATAGTTCAGGAGAAGAATTTATTGGAATTGTTCTTGTTGAATTCAGACTGAATTTAAGGAATTAATGAAAAATATAAATGAGTAAATTAAATAAATTGAGGTAAGCAAAATAGAGAAAATGTGTGATCCCATTGGGAAATTAAGTGAACTCACTGATAAACTATATTTTGAGCTTTTTCCTAAAGTTACAAACTATAAAAACTGATTTAGTTTATATGTAAAAGCAAAACTGACACAATTGTTCATATCACTGCATATTTTATTTTGCTTTTTATTTTGGGAGCTTGGCCATTTGTGGAAGAAAATACCATCAAAAATAATGATTAAACACTTAGGTAATGATGCTTTTGAAAATATCAAATTCCTATTTTTCTTTTTAGAATTTCTTATTTGAACATATTTATTTTTATGTAAATTTCTTATCTTAGAATGACTTACAAACACATGACACTTTATTGCTAGGAATTAACTAAAAAATTAACTTGTGTAACCTATTATTTTAATGGCTTCCATTATTTCAGTGTTAGCAGATATTTCAGAAACATGTTATTTAACTTTAAGAGACTAATTTCTAATATTTTTATTAAGATATGTCAAATATAGTATCATATTAGTAATATACTCTGGATGTGTTATAGAATTCATATAGGAGAACAGATGAGAACCTCAAGGTCAAAAATCAGGTGTTAGCATGAACAGAGCTTTTCAAAGCTTTCTTAGCTCTTCAGCTGAATCCCCAGATGTTCCAGACTTGTAAAGGCAGTGAAAAGGGCAAAAAGAGGTTATTGCTTTCAGGATTTATATATATTGAGGATCATTTTATCGTTGATGTTATTTTTAGTAATATTTTATATATCAAAGATAATGAATAACTTTTATTCATCTTTATTTTCATATTTTATATGTATATAAAACTATATACTATGTATAACTATAAATAACTATATAATTATATAGTTATATGCATATATGGTTATGCTTTTGTGAGTAGAATTTTGAACTATATGAATTATTCATTTAAAGCTAAATAATGGAGAATTAAATCTTATGTACAAGAAAATGAAGTCACAGCCAGAAATGGCTGATGGGAAAATATAAAAATAGTATTTCAAGCTGAGCATAGCATCACATTTGAATATCAAACAAATAAATTGACATTGCTATACAAATTACAGCAAATCTAAATTGCTTTACCAAGTATAGATGACACCGTCACCTGGGTAACAAGCTTGTAAATTATACATACATAAGGAATGCGCATTGGATTTTAGAATCTTTATTTCTCCATATTCCCGGTTGCACAAAATAAAATAATCAAGTTAATTATTATATTTAAAACACACCATTTTGGAATATTGCTTATGTGTGTCTGTGTGTCTCTGTGTAAATGTGTGACAATTCCTGCATTTCTAATCCAAGAAAAAAATTTACAGCTATTTAAAAGTTGTTTTAAAAAAATGCTCAGCTCCTAGAAGATTCCTCCTCAGAATAGACAAACAGTGACTATTTCTCCAGACAGTAAGTGAAACTTAGCAACCTTTCTTTTGTGATTAAAGTCCTATATTCCCATTTTCCTTTTAGGAAGAAGAAAAGATATAAAGTGGGGTCAGTGATTTAATTTATTTTCAGAAATATTTTTTCTATTGTTAAAATTTTGATATAATAAGTTTATGTTATATTTTCATTTACAGAGACTATAATATCAATATTAAGTACCTAAATCTATGTCATTGAAATTTGAAGAGTCAAAGTTGTCTTTTTATTTTGAAAATAATGAACAGAGAGGGAATGCCAATATCTTTGTAATAAACTGCATTGGAAAGAGAACAAAAGAATGGAAGACACAGAAAGAGAGAATTAAAAACTAAAATGAACTTAGGGTTAATGTAGTAGAAATGGCACCATATTTGAAATAAATGTCTACTTATTCATTAATGACTACTTTTGTACTGAGGAGAAAGAAATTTGATCAACAAAATTTCACTGTTGTTACAAGGGAAAATAATAAATAAAACCTACATTGAATAAGACATGGGAAAAAAACCCATCAATATTTCTATATAATATTGTTTTAAGTGGTAAACATTTATATTTGATTTCATACTAAAATCAATGATAATTTGGTTAGTTTAACCCTTAAATGAAATATTTGTTATTAGCACCTGAAATCCCAATTTCGGTGAGGTCCCCCATGAGTAAAGGTGGGAGGCTTGCTCAGTATGGATAATATTTTGTTTCTCAGTTCAGATCCACTAACTCACAAATGTGTTCTCCTTAAAAAAGTAATATTAATAGTATGGGAATTAGCATTTCAGAAATTGTCAAATGTTATTTTTACAAAAATCAGGGATTTGCTTACATGTTAACAGTGAAAATTATTCTGTAATTTTCACGTGATACCATATATTAAAGTGACAAATGCCTCTAAGTCACAAAATGAGCTTTCATGATGAATATAACAATGCTGCTTCTTAAAATTTTCCATTAAAATATATTACACAATAGCAACTACCGCATGCTTATTCTATCGGCAGGATCAAATCAAAACAGAAAATTATATTTAGTTCATTTATTTGTTCACATAACATATTTGTTTCAGAAGAATATTCTTGAAAAAGTCAGCTAATTTTGGAATATAGTTTTAAAAAGTGATAAATGTCTTATAGTTAAAACAAGTTTAAATCCTAGCTTGATTTAAAGTGAATTATAACAATGGTTTTCAGAAAATAAATGTCCTCACTCTGGCACAGTGTTTCTGTTTCAATCCTTGGCCTTAATTTTTTGTCCTTGATTTCTGTGTCACAAAGTTGAGAGGATGTAGAGAGTGATTAATATAATCTAGAATAGAATTCCTCCTGAATAATACTGCTTCTGCCTCATTGTATTAACTCTTCTTGGAAACATGTAGGTGATTATTTTCTTCCAAAATAAAATGACATGAAGTCAAGGTCAATGAAAGCCTGATATATGTATGTATTTCATTTCTGAAATATAC
Organism: Physeter macrocephalus; assembly: GCF_002837175.3. Classification (NCBI taxonomy): domain Eukaryota; kingdom Metazoa; phylum Chordata; class Mammalia; order Artiodactyla; family Physeteridae; genus Physeter; species Physeter macrocephalus. The sequence continues at coordinate 85,927,886 of NC_041220.1, read as the reverse complement.
ACTTTCATAGCAAAAACTTGTAGTACATATAGAATTGATATAATACAAATTATCCATAGCCGATCATGCAATTTTATGTAAAGAATAAAAAGCCTCAGGGGAGCAGCCCAAAATCCTTTGTCTTCAGAAATATTTTATAGTAAATATGGCATCAAGCAGAAATGCCAGGTTTCTACTTTCACCTTAAATGCTTATTCCCTGTTATGAAGGTAGAATATGTTACCTTTATGATACAAGTGGGCAATGAGAATATCTATGGTAAAGATTGTTGTTTTTATAATGTAAGAGCTTAATTTAGCACACCTACCTTTAGAATTATTATGCAAAGTAAATATAGTTATACTTACAAGGTAAGTTTACTGTGAGCTATGTTAAAATCAAGTTTAGCTTGAATAAAAGACTCTAAGAAAAAGACCTCGTTTAAAGATTTATTTCTCAATTCAAGACCTCTAATTAATGGAATGTTATGAAATACAGTTCATAGAATTATGGTTACTTGTCACCAGAAATAATAATATCTAGCATGTATTAAGTGCCAGGTATTGTTCTGAGTATTTTTTAATGGTATATTCATTAATTAAATCTTCCAAACCAGTTCCCAGGTAACAACTTATTTTCCCTATTTTGCATATGAGGAAACAGGTTGAGTAACTTGTGTAAGTTCACAGAGTTCTTGTACTTGACCACCACTCCATGTGGCCTGTGCTATAGCTTTTCATTCTTTGTAAAAGTCTAATCAATTCTTGGCCAGCAATGGCCATGGGAAATGAACATAATGAATTTCATTCTCTCTTCCAACTTGAGCGCTACTTAGCATAAGCTTGCCATCTCCTCTGTTTTCATGGCTCACTTGTATTACTCCGGCAATACATGTGTCACTTACTATATGTCCGATATTAGGCAGGTTGATATTAACCTGTACCCACTGTTTAGCACACACTGTTGTTTATAGAGGTATACTTGATTTTTCAGTGCCCAAAGTCCTGACAGTTGACTAATATTTTGAATATTATTCTTAGTGCCAGTCATCAGAAATAAAATCTTCATCTTCCTTTACGGAGTCAGGAAATAAGGTAAATTATAAGAGAAAAATTGTTCTTCAAATGAATACTTAAAATTTAATTCAATATATCCTTTTATATATTTGTTTTAAAGAAAATCTTATTCATTATTGTTAGTCACTTTTTAGGGGTATATTTGTTAAAATGGATATCAATTATATAAAATTTTATTTTAAAATGTGTGTATACCAATGTGTGTTTACATATATGTATATATAAATTCATATATTTAAAAATATATAATTGATTACATAAAACCTGCCAATATAGCTACACATAATTTACTTTTAGTCATTGCTAATTTGGTTGATTTAAGTTTTATTTTTCAGAACTATTGTTAGTAGTGTTAGTAATTAAAATATTTTGCATACTGGAAGATTTATAGAATCATTTATTTACTTGATGACATTTTTGGCAGACATGCTTTCTTTTTCTCAGCTGTTTGCATCTTACATTTCTGTTCTCTGAATATAACCCAGGGCCTTGGTGAGTTGTTTGAATCTCAGAGAAGGTTCTGCATTCAGGTTGAAATAATCTTTTATCTATTGGGTTAGATTTTTCCTAAGGATTTAGAGAGATCATTTGCCATAGTTTTTTTGGAATGAATACAAATTTAAAATGCTTTGTTGGAAGAAAATTTATTTATTTTTTTTTTACTAAAAGATGTTGTGATAAAAGATACTTGAAACATCCCACAGCAAGAAATACAACTGGGACATGTTGTTTGAGAACATATTTTTTTGAATTTGAGGCTGTGTCAGAAAATTCAGGATACGTAGCAATAAACTAAGGATGACAGAGACATGAAAGTAAATTCAATATAAATCAGAGATGCTCATAACACACACACAGAGTTTACTGCATATTTTTTCTCAATGCTATATTTTTAAACATTTCTATTATGACGATTCATTTCAAAACTTAATTATCTAGTTAATGCTAGTTTTCAGACTCAGACTTTTATATATCCTCTCAAATTTCAAACACTGGGAGGAACATTTTTTGTGACATATAAATTCAGAGTATATTTTATCTTGTCACAATTTCATTCAAAAATCATGGGTTTCCAATGATTTTTTCTTCTTTTTCTGTCTTGCTCAAAATTACAAATAAACTCAAGATTCACCATGGTTAACAAATATTAGAATTAGCAAGATGATGATATGCATGTTTCCCTAGGTTCATGGATATCTGGAAGTCCACATAAGTTGCACTGAAATCCAGAAATTCTTGAATATTTATTTTTAATTTTATAAAAATTTAATGAGTATATGTGCTTCTCACACGTATCACTATATGTATCTTTGAACGTCTAGCTGACTACCATCAAATATACAGTGGGTTTTCATTTCTGTGCATGTGTGTGTCTCTGTATGTGTGTTTTTCTAATCACTTTTCAAGTGTTTTCTTTTTGTTTCTAATCTGTGGCCAAGGAGTGCTACTTATCATGAAGTAATGATAAAAAGTTATTAACTTTTTACCACACAAATGAATCCCTGCCAGGTAAAGGTCAAATATTGTTTTGGAACCTTGGAGAAATTGAGTTTTTTTCATACACTGAACAGAAAAAAATGAGCAATAATTAAGCCAGCACTCTACACACAGCAGTATTCGCATAACCAGGTTAAATGAACCTATGCAACAGAGGTCACTGTTGTATCCATATTTTGAGTAGTAATTCATTTCAGCAAAACAGTACAATACCAAAATAGTTTCAAAATATATTTTATTGGTTTTACAGTGTTGTTCATTTTTAATTTGAAACTGCATTGGTTTGGTTGTTGAATAAATTGTATAAGCATTAAAAGTTTATTTCTACTTTTATGTGTACATATTTAAGTAACATCGCAATAAATGCTTCTACTTGAGCATCCAAGAAGCGTATATTGCTTTAAAAGTTAGCAAAGAATAAGTAAATGTAGAAAAATGTTTTATATATCAAAAGGAAAGGGGACAATTATAACATTTTAATATAATAGAAGCATTTGCTATGATGTATTTATATATTTAATGTTAGGTATTTTTGTAGGTTTCTATGAAAATATAGAAATGACAGTGTTGGAAAATTTATTGTATACTGAATTTTCTACATATTAAATATAAACTATTTATTCTGTAACTCTTTCCTTTTCTTAAAAAATTATCTTATTCACTTTTTGGTGTACTCAACATTCCTCTAAAATTATTGGTAAGTTTACAGAATAAAAATATGTAAAGGATACGTCTTAATATAAAGGAATAAAAACATTTAAAAAATAGTGACCTTTGATTTAACTCCTGTTAAACTGATCAAATGTGGTATTAAAATTGAAGTTCTTATGAAATCTGAACAGGGTGCTGAGCTTGGAGCTTAATTTCTTGATATATTTAATTTCTGTAGTCTATTAAAAACTCAGAGGTAGAGAAGATGAAAAAGTATTGAGATTCAAGTAAAAATTTTCCTGACTTCAGGCAAGTAGAGTTTATTTTAATGAAGTTAACTCAATGAAAATAGAGTAGATGTTACTGTTTTACTGGAAGAGCTACTGAATTAATATGGTTTCCCAAGCCTGATAAATGACTTATGGATTGAACAGGCCTCCTAAAAATCACACTACCAATCTATTAAACATTAATGGAAAGTTCAAAGTGAAAGTAGGCCATCTATTCTACATTAATGCATATAATGTTATGATTTTTAATATTTCAGAATAAATGCATCGGTCGAGCATAGGGGAGGAGTAAGAGTGAAAAATAATTTTAAACAAATCTAAAGAATTACAGAAAACAAGCAAGGAGGTGAAAAATATTTTCAATGTAAATAATTTTAAATGGCATGAAGATACATTGAGATCTGTTTTTTCCCCTAATACATAAGAAAGCCAAAATAAGTTATATCTTTCAATCCAAGAGAGGGCAAGGAATCTCACACTTATCTAATACCTAATATGTGCCAGGTGTGGTCCATACATTAATACATACAAGTAGAGTTCTTGTTGGATTAAATGATCTAAAACAGTAAAGCCCTGGAACACCTGTACCTAGTGCATAGTGAGTTCTCAGTAAGTCTTAACACCTCCTCTTTATTCTTTCTCCTCCTCCAGCCCAATGTTGTTATGTCCATTTCAGATAAGGGAATTATTCCCATTGCACATGGCAAATGATTTTATCTAGCACAAAGGCAACATGGGGGAAAAATGGAAAAATGAAACAAAAAAAAATGACATCTAATGATTTACCCTTAGAAAAATCATCATTAAGATAATTATGTGACCACATGTTCCCTAAGAGTGCTTTTCAAAGGACTGGGAGTAGTTGCTCAGTGTTGAGAATTCTCGCATGACATGAAAACTTATACTGATCTGAGAGTGTAGTACACATGCAAATGGTGGGAAAGCAGTAAAATTATCAATGGTCTTTAAAAACAATAGAGTTTTGACAAAAAGATATTCTAAGATGAATGAAGGTTATAAATATGACAGTAATTCAGGAAAGTACTAGACATTATGGATATAAAAAAAAAGTACCTGATTTTATGTCAAGACTAAAAATGTAAGTAGTAATAGATACTTTGTGGAGAATTGTGTCTTGATGCTCTTACTTCTTTGTACTTCATCTGGCCTCCTTTACTTTCTCCATTAAGCATTTTTCCTAATCTCCTATTTAACTCAAAAATCACCTATTATGTAAGTTTCAGAATTCAGGAGAAGTACACTAGAGTACAGAGTAGGACACATTTTAGAGTAAATGCATAGTTACAAAGTTATATGATAACTAGAGGTGAGAATGAAACACCATGAGTGCCCAGGTGAGGTGGCTGGTTGATTTGGAAGACCAGAAGATTGTAAGGGAAAAAAGAAAAAAAAACCACGAAATAAAATTTCAACAACGAAACATGAACACGTTCTTGGTTGCTAAATGTCACAAAAAAATAGAAAGGATGTTTTGGGAAATATAAAGGAGAAATGAAGTAAAAATAAACAGTGTAGGCTCTGAAGATGAAAAAGATATTGTATATGCTGCTTTAATGCGTGGAACATTTCCTGTCAAATACAGACGAGAATGATAATTTTTTTCAGACACATTTTCTAATGCTCACACAATTTCATTACTTGCTTTTTTACATTCTACATGTATCTTACTATCTCAGATGTAGGAGCTTAAAACATCAACAATGTTATTATGTTCAGTGATTCAGTGAGCCATAAAAAATGAGACGGGCTCAGCAGGGCACCTTTCACTTGTAGTCTCATGCAATTTTAGTCAGATGAAAGCTGATCCTGCTTACTTCACGCTGCAGTTACCTGGGTTTTGTAGTCTTGCTTGGTAAGTAAGTATGCTGAGTTTGTATCTTTCACTATTTATAGTGTCTTGCAAATGCCTGTTTTTACACCTATCTCATTCTCTTCACTGAGAGTTTCTAGAAATTTGGACTAGGTCTGATTCATTTTTTAATCCTCAGAGACTTAACAAGGAACTATAAAATAAAATGCCTACAAAGGCCAGGCTTAAGAAAAAAGTTAGCAGCCCAGATATATTATAATAAAAGGTGAATGACATCGAGGTTGGTGCTTGAGAAAGTGTGAGAGAGTTTGCTTTTCTGAACTCTTCACATTTCTGCACAGCACACTAGTGCACAGTAGTTCTTGAGTGTCAAGACACACAAGTATCTTGAGGATGAATATGCTTAGTGTAAGCCTCTTTTTTGTCCATAATTGGGGAAAACAATCAACCAAATAAACAAATGTTTCAAGACCATTCTGGAACACTTACTTTGTCTTGTGCAAGAGATGCACATAAAGAGTAAAATGATTTAAAATTTAAAATGATTTAAAATAAATGAGAATATGGTTGTGAAAACTATCATTTGACTACCAAAGAAACATTACTGTTTGTGTGGTAGAATGACAATAAAGCACAAACAGGATTATTTAACAGATGGAACTGGTGCACAGACATCTTGAGATCCTTTCCAACCTGCCTGGTGGTTTTACTGCAACTGCAGCCAATGGAACTCAAAAGAGGAAGATCTGTGCACCCTGGAAAAGGGGGCACGAAATGAGCAGAAAATACCTGAAAATGAGCATTTCTATGTGCACATTCTATTAGTAGCTTTAATTTTTTTCAAATATTATATGCTAATAAATTAAGCAACAATATCAAGAGTAAAAGGTTTATTTTCCCACAGAATCTGAAAGGATATACGGAAGGTAGGGAAATGAGCAGGTCAAAGCTGCTCACTGGTAGCCAGATGTTATCATGAAAACAAACAAACAAAAAAACCTCTTCTGGTTTTGTTAGAGCAAACTTTATGATTAATCCCAAGTCTTTTCTTTCATGTGAAACATCTTAAATGTGTGGATGTGTGTGCCTGTAAATATGACATAGGCCACAACACATGTATGTGTACATACACATATGTATACATTAGAATATGGTCATAAGGCAGCTGTTTGTAATTTTTTGCCTGGCATATGAGGTGTTCAATAATATGTGTTGTTTGTTTAAGCACAAAAAAAATGTATTTTGTCTTCACACATTCCAAATTAAACATAAAGTTATATGCCAATTTGGAAATATTTTATCATTCCAGCCATCCCCTAATGAAATATTTTAGAATGCTGTATAACCTTTGTTCTAAGTTGAAATTAGAAAAGCAATGATAAAATAGACATGAAAGACAAAAGGTCGCATCAACACTCCCTGATATGTGTACAGGGCTTTCACTGAGCTATGAGAAAAGCAATCTCCAGTGATGTTACAAATGTCTTTTTAAAAGGTGGCTGAACGGTCAGGTGTAGTAGTTGAAAAATCTATGTAATCTTGTTTGATGTTGAATCCAAGGGTAAAGTACTGATTTCATTGCCCAGAGCAGGACTGTTAGATGAATAGGAGGTTTCCATTTCTAGGTCTGTCTCTTGGGGAATTTTTGAGAGAATGCTCAAATACGATTAAAAAAAATGTCTACTTAAATGAAAAAAAGGATGTTTTCTAAGTAGTTCTTGATGTGGTAAATTTAATTAGAAGAAAATACTTTACATTATAATCTCTAAATTAACATTTACAAAATTTAAACAGAGTGGGAGTATAAAAAAATTATTACAGACGTCTAGTATGTAATTCAAAAGCAAGACCTTAAGAGATTGACATGTGACTTTCTTATACATTTTATTGAAGCTTCTGAAGAAAATGAGTTGTAAGAATCTGTCAGTGATTATCTGAGCATGAAGGTGATCTGGATCAAAGTCTAAAAAGAAAACTAAATAAGTTTAAGAGAAGAAATCAATGGTACTTTTAAGCATATGAATTTGTTCTATTAATATATGTTTTATGAAATGAATTTTTAAAGATATTTTTATAAAATATACAATAAAGCTATGCACTTTTTCTCTATCAAATTATAAGAAGGGAACTTCCAGGGACACAAAAAATGAAAAAATATTGGCTTGTATATTTTTCTACAATGCCTGTGCTACCATGAACCTCAAATTGTTTTTGTTTTCTCATTCCTCTCTGTCTCAACTATGAGGATATATCAATACCTAAAATATCTGTAAAACTTTAAGAAATACAGTAAATTGAGGATATCATCAAACAGCAAAGGCAAATGGTCAATGTAAACAACATGAAAAAGCAGCAAGGTTAGGAAAAGATTACTATATATTTCACATTGTCAAACATAGTTCAATAAATAATACAACAAATGTGAATTCTACAGTGTCAACTAGAGATGGAGGCTGGGGATATTACAGACTGACATTACTGTAATTAAGGAATGAAAAAAACAGCAACATTTCAGGACATAATAAAGTACACCATCTGGGCCTGCCAACTATACATATTAAATATGGAAAAAGAAAGGACAAACAAAGCTAATTTAAGCATTGAGTCATTTTGCAAATTCATAAAGAATCAAAGAATCATTATAGCCTCTAAATGGTTCTAAGGGTAATTTGTTGATAAAAGGAGTTGGCATCACTTCATAATTTACAAAGGGAGATAGAAGACAGATGTCAGAAGCAGATGTACACTTCCCAAAAAGGGGAAGAAGGAATGCTGAAGCAAATCAGGATCATTTGCAAAATAAAGAAAAAATAAACTGGAAAAAAATAAACACTGAAAAAGCACTAGTTTTACAGAGTTGGCTTAGACATCTTATCAAATTGATGCAAATCACCAGGTCATAACCTCTCAAATCTGGAAGTGAAATCAATTGAATAGACAAGTTATTGCTATCCTCCTCCATGTGTACCACTGTGCCAGGCCAGGAAGACACCTTAAGATAAAGAAGACAACTAGCTGCAGAGACCTCAAGGGAGGACTGTTTACAAAGTGTACTGGTATTCACACAAGTCAGAGTGTATTAATAAATTCTTCATGAGATGGTAGAAAAAGAGTGATTCTTGTATCTATCAAGCATTCATTAACTCAACCTCTCATCCACCATCCATCCATCTACAAATAATTGACAGCCTATTCTAATTATAGCCTCAGACACAGTATAGTTGAGGGCATTTTAGAGGTCAAACAGATATAATAAAGCTATAATTAATTTCAAGTAAGAGCTCTTTATCAGATTTAAACAAACACTAGATCTGAGTCATTCTTCATTTAAATGCCTGAATGCAAATTCTACTTGTCAAATTATTTCCTGAGTACTTCAAAGTAAGATGAGAGCAATTGTACTTTCTATTTGCCTGATTATCCCTTGTGTGTGTGTATATATATATATATATATATATATATATATATATATATATATTTACACATACATGTATGTATATATCTGTCCATATATGTATACTCTACATATGCACCTATGTGTAATATAGGTATGCATACATGTGTGCACACAAATTTCTATATGTATAATATATGTATGTGCATATATGTGTAAGATACAGGTGAAAAATCTTTATTCTTGGATTCAGCAATAGAATTGACCATTCACACATATATATGAAGATGACTTTCAGCTGAAAAAGTATTTGAGACTCAGCAGTGGAACTGATCACAACATGAACATCTAGGTAAAGTAATATATACCTATGTATTTATAGAATCATTTTGCTCTTGCATCTCTTATCTTCCATCACTTACTCAAAAAAGGTAAACCATGAGACTGAAAATTTTTTAACAACTGGTAATATTGATCACTAATACCTTCTCTCTTTCTTCTGAATGACCCCAATGTTCTTTATCTTTTAGGACCAGCTGTTCAAGTCCAATCTATTTCACTTAGTCCCTCCTAGAAAGACAGGTTCAAACAGATCCTCTTACTCTTTTGAACTTGCAAATATTTAATGCCAATTTAGTCCTTGATAAACTAATGTTATGAAAAAGAAAAGTGGCTTAAAAGAAAATACTGCATTGCAAAAAGAGTTGATTCTATTTACTAAATGTGTTTTTAGTTTAGTGCCTAATTTATTTTTTTACAGGCAGAAGTTTATTTGAGGCATACATCAAACCATACTTAATAGAATCCCAGACAACTATGTAATATTATTCATTTACATAATCTATAAATACACTTTCAAATCTCTGGCTTTATTGAGCTATTACTACTTGAGGAATATTGAATTAGGCAGTCTAACTACCAAGTTTATAAGAACATGAGCTCAGTGCTGGCAAGTTATGAGTTATACTTTTATGAGCTTTCTGTGGAATGACTACATGCCAAACCCAACATATACATATTGTTGATCTCCCAAGAACCAGATGAAAACAGAAAGGCTTAGCACAAATCCACATTAGTATGCACAAACTGTGATATGTTTGTGTGTACACACATACCTTGTGTTTTGCCAGAGACAGTACTGGTTTATGCTTACTGTCTTGGTATGATTATTAAAGTACCTCCTTTCATATACAGACGTATATATGTATACATATTGAAATTAACAAATGAAGTAGGTAACATATTTTATCTCTTATGCTACTCCTTTTCATGTGTGTTCATATTTTTATAAGAAAATACGCACAAGATCCTTCAAGTGATGCATTAAAGAAACGGTGTTGGAGAACCAATTACAATATGATTTTTAAGACAAAGCAATTTTTCCAAACACTTAAATGTGTTAGGTGTCACTGGGTGCTACATCATTAATCTGGGAGAGTATAAGGCAATAATTATTTGTGAAACATGTTGAGGATTGTTTCCTTCCCATTTTGAATCAAAGGGAGTAAACTGATAAACATGTAAAGATCTAGGAAACTACTGTGTATAGAGTAGCAACAATAAGTTTATTATAAGCTTTTACCTAATAACAGTAATAGTTTATTATAATTTTTACCTAAAAGTTATTTAGCCTGGATGAACACCTGACATAGTTTTTTTTTTTCTCTACAAACTTTTTATTTTTTTTTAAATTAATTAATTTATTTATTTATTTTTGCAGTACGCGGGCCTCCCACTTGTTGTGGCCTCTCCCCTTGCGGGGCACAGGCTCCGGACGCGCAGGCTCAGCGGCCATGGCCCACGGGCCCTGCCCCTCCGCG